>NC_056749.1:124872969-125172969 GCF_019279795.1 Protopterus annectens
TAGCAACCAGAATATTATATGAGTGGGAGGTGGACTTGGAAAAGCTGAAGTGACATTCCATGAGGAAGCTAATATGATTCATTCTCACAGGGCAACAAAATATACAGGGTTATGAATGGATCTCTGATCATAGCCTTCTTATGTATATGAGACATGAATGCCAATAAATTCCCATCAAGTGTGAAGCTTGAGAGGTGAATCTTGGCTTCCATATGGAGAATACATAACAGAGGGCTATGATCGGTGACCTAATCATAATTCTTTTTAGTGCAGGGAGCTTTATCTTTTCCATGTACTACCTGTTAGAAAAAATGTAGGAGGGTAAAGTGTTTTACCAGATTTCAAAACATTTGGAAGTCAAGAAAGCACTTTGTGTTGTCAGACACACAGCAAACAGAAGCAAAGTGCTTCTCTGTAAAACTAATGGCTTTAACCTTCTGCAACTTTTATATGCTGCTGGCATTGTCCACTGTTAAGTCTCTAGTGTGAGACCTGATCTTGACAGCACTGGGGATACTTAACACGCTTTTGTTTAAGCATCCTAATGCACTGTTAAATTAGCTCTCGTACTAGGGACATGCTGTATAAGTTTATCTTTTTCTCAATCACAGAGCATGGTTGTGATGCCTCATACAATACTAATAAATAAATGCCAAGCTGTGGTAACTGTAACAGACAGCATGCATTGCACAACATTGTGTGTGAGGAAGGAGCAGCTGAATGACATGACTGTCCTTTGTCTGTGCTGTGTTTATGCCAGCCTGCAGAAGTGTGGTGCTGTAGAAATGCAGTGACTGTAAAAGGAGCTGTAGACAGACATCAAAATCTTAGCTGATAGTGCTGGTAAAAATACCTATGGAGTAGACCAAAAAACCTGGAAGATGCTCAGGTGGCATTGAGAGTGGCTTTTGAACAAATACTGAAGGAGCCATCCTTTTCTTGTCAGCAAAATTAAATATAGTACTGGGGATGCTGCCTGGGGATTATTTGTGGTTGACAAAGTCATACTGTCTCATTTTGTACAGATATAGTACGTAGTATGTTGAAGTCTATAGCTCACAGCTGTGGACCAAGAATCTATGTACCCAGCCCTGGACAGCATGAAGAAGGAAGTCGGCAGCAAAACAAAGCTGCCTGCACTGATTGCCAATGAGGTGACAGGTAATGATCAGGGTCACCCATAGCTGCTGGTCTGAATGCTTGATGACTGTACTGCCCAAGACATGTTGGATGATCTGAATGACAAGTTCTGCTACCTGCATCATTCAGAAAGAGAGAGAAAGAAGGAAAAAACAAATAGAAAACACTTACTGTTTCTTATCAGTGCAACAGTATGTGTTCTATGGACATGTTACATATCTTCAGTTTGGAGACTGTGCCACCGGTCATTCTCCTTTTATGTATCCAGCCTGCAGTAGTTTACATATCTTTTTGGGCAATAAGTTTGTGAAGAAAAATAATGACTGTGGAAGACAACAGAAAAAAAAAATGAGAACACAAGTGATATATCAACACTAAGGTTATGATGCATATAAAAGGTAAATTAAATAGAACGGAGAAGGAATATGTTGTATTACATTCAAGTTAATAGCCTGGACAGATCCAGTTATTATGTAGAGGTAACTTTAACTGTAGGTTAAATCATGTTAATGGTCAAGCATTTTTAGTTGGGGAATAAAAGTCCAGGTTTTGGATACAGCATGAGAGCAAAGGAAGCTTCCTGCAGAGTTTTATTTTTCAGTTTGATGTTAGAGGTAGGAGCTTTTCTGATGAGCACAGGGTGTGAATTGGCCCCTAGATATTTATAGAGTTTCTGGAGTTCTGCGGTTACATTTGTAGATGAGGTTATGGATAATGAGAAGTTAGGAGCAGATTAAACTCTGACATAATTCCATCCAATGTATTTTCTGAGAGCTGCACGGCGGTGTATTCTACCTGGGAGATGGGTGGCAAATGTTGCTACCTTATTATAGCACTGTTTTACCTTTGCTAGATGGGTAGTTTATGCGTGAGATGAGTGGGCAGGAGTATGGTAGAGGTAACGTTTCCTTGCATCATTAGTTAAGTATGGTTTAATCCTATAGGGAGTGTGCATTTACACACTTGAGGTGTTTGTGCGAGTTAAGTTCACCTTTAGTATTGTTTGATGAGGTTAGTGCAGGTTTTGGTCTTAGGCTGTCCTGCATGGGAAGGAAAACGATCAGTTTTGTTTTCTTAGGGCTGAGAAGTAGCTATGAATGTGTTAACTGATTTTCAATTTAAGTGAAAGATTTGTGGGTCATTTTTTTGTACTTTGCATAGGTTATAGGCTGAACAGATTAGGGTGAAGTCACTGGCATATTGTACTAAACTGGCACTTTTACAAGCTGTGTGGAGGTTATTGATGAAAATATTGATGAGTATCAGACCCAGAATTGACCACTGTTGGACTCGAAACTGAGACAGGAAGAAATGATGAGAGGTCATTGTTCCATTTGAGTGCTTGGGACCTATTTGACAGACAGCCAAGGAACCAGGATATAGCTGGAGAACTGAGTCCTAGATTAGAGAGTTTTTTGCTGGAAAATACGTTGTGAAACAGTCAAAGGCTTTGAATAGATCAATAAGTATCGCAGATACAAAGTCACCTTTATTTCTGTGTACATTGTCCATTGATAAAACTAAGCTGGAGAGTTGTGGTGCTATGATGTTGGTGGAATTCATATTTTGAGGAAGAGAGGAGCATAGTGTATTTTCAGTGATTTAATTTAGTATTTCTAGAATATCTTGGATAAGGGAAAGCAAATAGCAATAGGTTTAAAATTGGAAATGTCAGAGGACTGAATGCATTTGTGTAATGAGAAAATGTAGCATTTTTTCCATTGTATAGGGATAATAGGACTCCGTAACAGAGCCGTCTATAGGAATAGAGATTGGCTGCAGAAACATGAGCCTGTCCTTACTGATATGTTTGGCTGGCAAGTTATCAGGTGCTAGGGGACTGGTTTTAATTTAAGGTAAATTATTTTAATTGTTGAGGTGGAGACAGGCTGGAAGGAAAAGCTGGGAAATTGGTTTGTAGGTTTGATAGGGTTTAAGGCAAACTGTGGGGAGTAACGTAATACAGGGGAAATGGCTTTTATGAAGTGGGAGTTAAAATGACTGCCAATGTTGGCAGGGTTATTGTCAAAGCTGGATGAGTAGAGCAGACAGGGTTAAGGAGTTGGTCAATAGACCAGAAAAAATTGGGACTTTGTATATTTTGTTCTTATAAAAGTTTATGTAATGCATTTTATAAATTGAATCTAATGTGGTATTTGATGAGTTTCCTACGTTGTTTGAATTTTGTAAACTGGCCAGTGTTTTTTTTCCTGTATCTTCCATGCATTGTCTCATTAGTTGTTCTGAATTTCTAGATAGCCAGGGTCTGGATTTGCTTGTACATGTTTTTTTTTCTAAGGGGAAAGAGCACTCATTTTGAATATTTGAGAAGACTCTAATAAATTTAAATGTAGCTTCATCTAGTGAGAACTCTTTTAGGTTGTTCCAGATAGATAATTTTAGATAGGAGATGACTATGTCTTTATTAAAGTGAGAGAGACTGTAAACTGTGTTGAAATACTGAAGTTTCTGGTTACTGGTTTGGTTTCTGGTAGCAAACAGGTGAAGATAGGTGAATAGTTTCTTAGACTTTCTGAAAGCGTACCTGAGGAAGCAATTTTCTTTGGCATGGAGGTAAGGATCCAGGCAATTATGACTCCTTTCTCACTGTTCTTGTTGAAAAGAGTGGATGAAGTAATAATTTGGTTAAAGCCTACACCTGCACAGGTGTGTAGCAGTCAGAATAGAGCAATAGGCAGTCAATGTTGAAATCATCCAAAACAATTTTCTTTTGGGGTATGTGACAGGTGATTCAACAGAAGAAGTCTTCTGCTGTGGTTAAGTTGTTACTGGGGGGTTTAGATTTCCAGTGGATAGATAGTTTTATGCCCATTTAAGTTTAGACAGAAGATAATTTCTGCTTTATCAAATTTTGGACGTTAGGGGTGATGACTATGTGAGCTTGAGTGTATTTTTATTGAGAATAATGACTTCTTCATATTTTTAATACTGTGTGTCAGCCCTAATTATGTTATAGTTTGACAGCAAAACTTATCTTTAATTCCTTGTTTCACCCATGTTTCTGTTACATCCAGTATATCAGAAGAATGGTGATCTAGCAAAGCATGTAATTCAGCAAGTTTTTTAAGGATGCTTTTAATGTTTATGTGAAAGATATGGACTCAAGAAAAAAATACATTCTAACATTTGGCACTTAAAACTACTCTGTTTATGTGTAAATGTGTTCATTTTGGCAACAAATTGTTTCTTTAACTCATTTATTTATGAGATACTTGGAACATCTTTTTATTTACAGTTAGGTGCAAAATCATTTTGACCAGTATATTAAAATGTGGATAAAGTTTCTTGATGACTGCTGGCTTCTTTGATCTGGCAGGATAGCAACACTACATGATTTTCTCTTACCTCAATTACAATGATTTGATGTTTTACTTAACCTATTTAAATGAATTTCTGATCACACAACTGTGACTAAAGGCTCATTTGTTGTACATTTATTAACCAGGAAGGAAGACTGGTCCACTAACCATGTCAGCCCCAATCCAGGCCACACAGCAAAGAGACAGTATTTTACAGTAAATGACAATATTTGACACTGGATAGTTCACTTGATTGAGAGAAATAGAAATTTTAAACAGTGCTGAAGAATATCTATAGAACACAAAAGAAAAAAGTTTTGTTTTCAATTGAATAGCAATACACGGATTCTTTGACATAGCAAGTACATATTTATTTATTTATTATTTGGTTACCAAATAGTACATATGTATTTACTATTTGATCACAGTGTATGTAGGTGAGCCTGAAGACTGTTTTCAGCCTTGACCTGAAAGTACAGAAACAAAAGCAAACAGCATGAGTAATCATGAAGGATACAATACAAAAGAACAAATGCAAAATCAAGTGTTATTTAGAGGTTCTTGGAGAAAACAAATTCATGATTAAGATCCTTATACTTGTTACAGACTCTACGTGCAGAAAAATATTGCAGAAATGCAGTAAGCAGTAAAATCAAACTTGTTTATTATTTTTACAGTACATACGTAAAGTCCATTTAGAATTTTTTGTATTTAATACCTTTAATTACATTAAGATTCAAACATGCTAACATGCATTTCATATATTTATATATACTAATAACCTGTAACATTAATAATTAATACTAATGATTTACATTACATACACAACATGCATACCATACAAATATGTAACAATCAATTTCAGACACATTGATAGTAAGTATAGTCTAAATATTAATATAATAAATTCACATGCTCAAAAGTTATTGAAGTTTTGTCCAAAGGTTTGAGATAACTAATGATGCCAACATTTCTTTTTTTATTTCAAACTCCTTAACAGACACTGTTTTTAATGAGATGACTTCTTCAAATTGTGAAAATACATTTGATTTCCATTTTTTGTAATGGTCTGTCTTGTAACAGCTAATATAGTTGATAGAAGATAGTACTGGTCTTTTTTTCACAGTATTTGGTATTAGACAGTTTGACTGTCAAGTCTTTCAAGACTGAGAATTTGTAAGTCTATATTGCTTGTAGAAAAATTAACTTTTTGCCAGTAAGATAATAAACAGGAACAGTCATACATAATATGAATCTAATATGCTTTACATTTTTTGTTACATCTCCAACAAAATTTATTAGATTTGGGCATATATTTGCTAACATATTTGTTGTATAAAGAGATCTATTCAAACTTCTCCATGTGAATATTTTCCATGTATGAACCAGATAAATATTTCCTATTGATTTTAACATTGATAACTTAAATGATCATGCTAAAATTTCTTTTTTGTATCAAAATTTTATACAGATCAAAAAGAATGGAGGAATATGTTTTATTTTTTTTATAAGTGATTTGACATAAAAAAGTATTAAATTAGAGATATTATTATTTGACTGTTCATTTTTCCTAAAGTTCTCTAATGCATACAATCTTATGTTTTGTATCTGAAGCCATTGATCTAAACAAACTTCTGATTGAATTTCTGTTATAGATTTCAACAAAACAATTATACCATCCAATGAAACTTTTTTCCCATTTCCTTATCTCTGGTCTATTAAAATTTCCCTTAGAAATCTGCAAATGAGTCAACAAATTAATCTTTAGCATCAGTGTTTGCTATTATGAGTTGTCTTAATTTATTTAAGTTAAATTAACATATATTAAGAATATAGTGCAGTAAATATTATAGTGTATGTATTTACAAAATACATACCATAAGAAATGTTCATGTTGTCTGCGTAATTTAAAATTTTCATTTTCTTTGGATCAAAGCGTGATTAATGTAAAGTATGTCAATTGGAATGATGGTTGTTATCAAGCCAATACTCTAAAACTTTTAAATAAACTGCTTTATTATGTTTCTAAGTCCAGAATTGTGATGCCTTCTCTATTTCAATCCCTTATGTGATACTTACATGCAATTCTAGGCTTCTTAGAGAGACACAAACATTTTAATAATATATAATTATTTTTTAATTGTGATTTAGAATGTGAGATAGCAGTAGTATTAATAATATAGATTATTTTAGGCAAAAAAAATAATAATTTGAAATCTGTCTTCAGAATTGTAAATCTGCATATTCCATATTTGAATTAGTTTATTGATTTCAAATGGTACTTTGTCAGCATGAATATCTCTGAATATATAAACACAAAAGCCAGAAGTAGCTGGATTGAACCCACTCATGGTAATTGCAGGCTGCAAATCACCACATAGTTGTAGAATGCAGAATCCGCTTTATTAACTTCAGACCAAAAAATCCAAGGATGAGCGCTTTCATCCAGAAAGATCTAGACTTCATCAGATAATTTACCCCACATAGATACTTCCTTCTTATACAGTTCAAACAGGAAGTTCCACCCAGTTATAAACTAATCAATCATGTCATTAAAAGCATAATATTTACAGTCACTGAATTTAAAAAGCAGACAAAATATACAAACTAAAAAAGTTCATGGAACACACCACCCTAAAACACACTATATATAAGCACTGCTTTATAAAATGACAATATACAATAAATATTTAAATATGTTGAATGTACTAAAACAATAAATATGTGTAATTAAATACTAAAAGCTAGATATAGTAGAAAATGTTAAGATAAATAAATACGCTTATAATAAATACTGAACATGTGAATTATTTAAATTGTTAAAATGCATACTGGAGAAATATATATCATTTTTTTTATCTTTCCAGTGCCTTTAGTTTTAAAATTGAGCTAATGAAAATATGCTCATTCAGGCCTGGCCAGTTCCCAGCATTCAAACGTAATTGCCAGTATAATTCTCTTTTCTCAAGTAATAGTGACCATACACCACCCCTCATGTTGGTACTGATATTGTCTATAATAAAAAATTGGAACTTATGGTAATTATACTCCAAAACATGTTTGCTAAGAGAATTTGTTTTTTTTTTTATTCCTTATGTCATATAGGTGTTCGTATATGCAATTTTTAACTTTCTATCAGTCTTACCTATGTAAAAGCAAGAACATGTGGTACACATGGCACAGTAAATCACTTTCTCTGAGTTACAGTTGTATTTCTGATTGATTCTGATTTCGATATTATTGATGTAAAAAATATTGCCTTCAATGTAACTGCAATAGTTACATCTGCCACATTTGTTCATAGAACCTGACTTGTGGTTTGAGTAAGAGTTACTGCTCTCAAATATGTTTTTCATATACTTGCATTTCCTATATACCATAATAGGTTGCGGTCCTATTAATGGTCTGATGTTCTTGTCATGTCTCAAAATAGACCAGTTTTTTGTAACTTTCTTGAGTGAACACAGTGATGAAAGAAGTCTTATAATCATTCTTACTTGCAACATTGTCAGTTTCTTGATTACTGGTGGAAGGACCACTGTTCGTCATATTACAAGAAAGTAAAGGTACATAAAACCCACGCTCTCTCTTTTTAACCACCTCAATCATTATATCACTAATGAACTTACAAGTATAGACTCTTTTTTTAAACATATTTTTCAAGTTGTCACATTCGTCTAAAAATTCATCAGTATCAGATACCATACAGGCTGCATACACAATCCCTTAAATGTTGCTTTCTTTTGTTTGACTGGGTGTGTGCTAGAAAAATGCAGTAGTGAGTTCAAATACATGCTTTTCCTAAAGATTTTTGAAACAAACCTCTTATTTTAGTAATCCTTTTCCAGAAAGATGTCTAAAAAGGAAATTTTGTCAAGGTTTCTGCTATAGGTGAACTTTAGAAATTCTGTGGTGGTTCCAGTATAGTTTATAAAATCATCAATAGCATCAACAGGTCCATCCCACAGAACAAACATATCATCTAAAAACCTGGTGTAAAATTTGATGTGCTCAAAATAACATGAAGAAAAAAGAAATTTCTTCTCCCATTGCCTACCTACAATATTTGCATATAAACCACCACATGCAGATCCCGTAGCCACCCCTTCTTGTTGTAAGCAAATTTCTTTGCTAAACAAAATAAAGTTGTTTTTAAGGACAATTTCCATCAGTTGTGAAAAGACCAAGATCTGGAAGTGTGAGATATCTTTTTCACATAAGAAATCTGTAAACCACTCCAAACCAATTGTGTGAGGTATGAGTGAATAAAGGTCCTTAATATCGATAGTAATAAAAACAAAAGTGTCCTTGAAAGGTATCTCATCTATAGCTTGTAAGAAGCTCCATGAATCCTTGCAGATATGTGTCTCACTCAATATGTGTTCTTTTAACTTATTGTCCATATATCTTGCAAGAGGGTGGGTAATGGACCCCTTGGAGTCTACTATGGGTCGCATGGGTGGTTGGCTAAGATTTTTATGCAATTTTGGCAGCCCAAACATGATTGATATTTTAGGGAGGGAACAGAGAGAAAATTAAGCACATCAATAAAATTGAATCCTCTATAAATAAATCTTGGAGTTCATTCCTTATATGCTGGCAAGAAGTGTTCAATTCATTAATGGATGGTCTTAAATATGCTTTTCCTTCTAGAATACAAAGCATTTTCTTGTTATAGTCCTCATAGTCCATCAAGACAACACTTCCACCTTTAGGATTCACCTTTTCTTCCCATCTCATCTCTCGTCTATTAAAATTTCCCTTGGAAATCTGAAAGAGTCAACAAATTAATCTTTAGCATCAGTGTTTGCTATTATGAGTTGTCTTAATTTTTTTAAATTAAATTAAGATATATTAAGAATATAATGCAGTAAATATTATAGTGTATGTATTTACAAAAGACATACTATAAGAAATGTTCCTCCATGTTTTCTGTGTAATTTAATATTTTCATTTTCTTTGGATCAAAGTGTGATTAATGTAAAGTCTTTCAGTTGGAATGATGGTTGTTATCAAGCCAATATTCTAAAACTTTTAAATAAACTGCTTTAATATGTTTCTAAGTCCAGAATTTTGATGCCTTCTGTATTTCAATTTGTTATGTGATACTTACATGCAATTCTAGGCTTCTTAGAGACACACAAACATTTAAATAATATATCATTATTTTTAATTGTGATTTAGAATGTGAGATAGTAGTATGAATAATATAGATTATTTTAGGCAAAAAAAAAATAATACATTGAAATCTGTCTTCAGAATTGTAAATCTGCATATTCCATATTTGAATTAGTTTATTGATTTCAAATGGTACTTTGTCAGCATGAATATCTCTGAATATATCACAGGATTTCTCTAAAAAATACCAAAATATTCAATTTCCCTAGATTCTTTATCTTAAAGATTTTCCATGACTTCAGTTGAGGATGGGTTATTGCTGATTTAATATTTTGTTTTATTTTTATTAAAATGGACACACACAATTTTCCTAAACTCTTCAATAATGTTGAATAGTTCCGGGACAGATATATCTAACTTGGAAGTTGTTAAAAAGCATATCATCCACAAATGACATTAATTTTAGACTGCTACTCTCTCTTTCTGAACAAAACCCATAAATGTACATATTGGATCTTACATTTCAATCACTAAAGTAAATAAAATGGGTGAAGGTGGGCATCCTTGTTTAGTTCCTTCCATTATGTCAAATGAATCAGAAAGATAGGAACCTAAGTAAATATTTTAAAGTTCTAAATTTCTCAGAGAATTTAAAATATTCTAGAGATTTGAAAAAAAGTTCCAGTTTATTGTGCCAAAGGTGTTTTCTATATCCAAACTTATGAAAACTAGATAATTTATTTAATTTGCTGAATCTATCATTGTTGTTATTCTTTTGATATTGTCCTACATTTGTCTTTTAGGTTTCTTTTTGCTAAAATATACATAAAAAATTGTAGTCCACATTTAAAATATATTGGCCTGTAAGCTGAACAGAGAAATAAAGCATTACTATTTGTGTGCATAGGAGATACTAAAGAATATTTCCATGATGATAGAGTAATAAAATTAGATTAAATTGTAACTAGAGTATTCAGGGAAATATTGACTACTTTCTGTGGAAATAATTTACATATTTCAGGAATGATACCATCTGTACCTGGAGCTGTATTTGATATTAATTTAATATGTTTACTTAATTTCACCTATGGATATAATTTTAGTAATATTGCTGTTTTCTGTTTAAGAAACCTTAGGATTTTTTAATTATCTAGGAAAATAATATTTTATATATTATTAATGTACCTTTGTTTTGATGATTTAAAGTTTTGCAATATGATTTACATTCAGAAAGAATATCTTCAGTATCATTCATAAATGTTTTGCTTTTGGTGCTCAGAATATTTGTAATATTAAGTGTATTGTAGATCTGATACTAATATGCATACCTCTAGGAGTCATAGCATAAGTAGAACTTTTGAGTTTCTCTGATGCTCTAGATATTTTATGTGTGAGTATTGTTAGATATTGTTTAAGAATTTCAACATTTCATGATATAAGCAGGACAACATTTAGGATGATAAACAGGGAAGTCTGTCATGCTGAAGATAGCATATTGTTAGAGTTAAACATTTTGTAGTGATTGTCCTGCTGCAGGTAGTATTCTGTTTGATAGCAAATGGAAAGGTTAACCATTGTCCCTAAATCACTTGCATTCAGTTTCCTTGTGCAAGTGTTCAGAGAAGGCCTTTTTGAACTCGGTGAATGATTCCAGCCCACTCAGTTCAGATGGGAGTCTGTTACATAATACTTAGCCTACTTTGGTGAAGGCACATTCTCCAGTAGGTGTTTTAAAATTAGGTCTGATTAATGAGATTGGTACTACTTAGGCAGTAAACTAGTCTTGGATGGGTAGTTTCTATCTCAAATGTATGCAATAGCCACTATTAAGTATTTTGTGAATAAGAGTACCTAGAAGGTAAGATAACCTTTTGGTGACTGTAAGCCATTTAGGACATTATAGGAGGTTAAAGTAGAGAAGATCTGTTGTTGGCATGGAGGACAAGTCTGCAAAATTAATTGTCTGTGATCTGAAGTCTTTGGGAATTTTGTGCTGAGTAAAAAGTAATCATAAGAAGAACTTATTCCAATTCAAGAAGAGCAATATTTTCGGCTGGGGGGAAATGGTCTGAAGGGCAGGGATAATTAGAAATTATATAGCAAATTTTAAGTTGAAATATTACTGTTTTAGCTATTTTGTCTTTATGATTTGAAAAGGTTCAAGAAGGATCATGGTCAAGTCCTAGGTATTTGTATTCACCAGTGGGGAACTGATGATGATGTAGCCATCAGTGATGTTAATAAAAGGTGGATGATGGAGGTTTTGAGGGGTTGTAAGTAGCATACGGTTTGCCTTTTGTGGTTAACTATTAACTCTTAGACTATTACAATCAGCCTAATTGCATAACTTGGGAGAAGGACTGTTGTAGTTTATTTTGGAGATCAGTGGGGCATTCACTGACTTGTAATGGAAGGATATTATCTGCATATATATATGGCATCAGGTGTGGGAGGTCACCTGTAAGATCATTAATAAATAATGAAAACATAATGGGACCTAGAACTGGACCTTGTGATACTCCAGTGTTTAGTGTGCCAAATTATAAGTGGTTGGTCACATGCACTTGGAATGATCTGTTCTCCAGATAACTTTGGAACTACTTGATTGTTTTGTGGCCAAAATTATTTGTTCAGTTTAATAAGAAGAATATTATAGTAAACAGTTTTGAATGCCCTAGTCATATCTACATGTATCGCAGCAGTGACCAAACTGTCATTAATGTTACAAACATGGAGTCAATTGCAGTGAGTAAGGCAGTGATGGTACTGAAGGCATGTCTAAAACCATGTTGTTTGTCTGATAGCAAGCTATAGCTATTAATATGTCTATTTATTTGTGTACAGGATTTCTTTCAAATATTTGCAAGTGGACAGCTATTGGAGATAGGTCTAAAGTCCTTGATAGTTTTGGAAGAGGGTATTTTTGGCAGAGGAACCACAGTGGAATGTTTTGAGGCTGGAGGCACTATCCCTATTGTAACGGAGAAATTTTATATATAATATATATATATATATATATATATATATATATATATATATATATATATATATATATATATATATATATATATAGGTTAAGGGTTTGGCAAATTATCTGCTGCTCTTTTAGAGGATATTTTTAGACTTTCCAAGAGTGTGATAATTTATTTTTTTTCTGAGATCTCTCTAAAATGAATGTTGTTGCATGCACAGCTAATGGGAAATAATGTTGGTTGAGAGAAATTTGGAGAGTTGTGTTGAAATGGAGTCAAGGGCTGAAAAGTAGTATTGATTTCTTGCGTACTGGCTGTGATGAAGTTTTTGTATACTCTTCTGGTAGGAGTGACTTGTTGTTATATCTGAAAGTTGTGTGAGAGTATTTTTGTTTTGTGATTTCTCCTCTTAATTCCTTTATTTCCTTCCAAATGTTTTTGAATTTACTGGTACCAGCAGTTTGCTTATTTCTTAAGTGTATTGATTTGTCCAAAGTATTTGCTATTCTAGTTTGCTTTCTTAGTTTTTGATACATTTGGTGGAGGTTTGAATTATTTGTTTTTTTGTTTCATGGCTGACCATGCCTTATCTCTCTGATTCATGTGGGTTTTAATATCAATAGTGAGCCAGCAGCATTTTTGAATCCTGTGTCCTCCAGGAACAGGGGACGAGTAAGTGTTGTATGGATGTGAAGGTAATGGTAAATTGAGGACACTGGTGCAGCATCATATTTTTGCTGTGGAGTGTGTCCTATCCCTTCCCACCTCTTGGCAGGCCTGCAAGCATCTCAGATGTTTCTGTGCATGCACAGTCTCAGACTACACTGTACCCTTACGTTGAAGCACTGAGCTTAATAGGCTCATGATGCTGCTGTATTGCAGTGAGCCTTGGGTGCCTCCCTCTCCATAGGATGAATGAATCGACACTGGTCTCACCCACCACAATATGCAGCCTCCTCTAACGTCCATGCTGCTAATCAAATATTGGTGGTCTGGGTCATGGTAAGGGTCTTAGGGTGGGTGCTGTATGGTTCAAATTTGCATTGTTCTCAGAGTAATAATTGTTCAGACTTTGGTGAGATTATTGCCATTTTTTGACTTACTTGTGGTATGTGATTGTTGGGTTTCTCACATTTTTATTGACTTTTTGTGGTATCTAATTGCTGGTTTTCTCTGTTTAGGCTGCAGGCCCTTTTATCCATGACATATCACTCAGCCTTGTTGGGTTAGTGACCATCGTGCAAGTATTAAGCAGAGGAGTTTCTCTGTACAAAAGAAATGCTATTTGATTTTTTTTTTTTTTTTTTACTTTCTAGATTACTGTCCAGCTTGATTAGCATTCTGGTATAGCTGTTTTTGGACTACTGTTGTATTTTGCTGCCAATTTACATATTTATTTTACTGTTCATGATGAGAAAGGCTGTAGGTTTTAAGTAGTATGAATCTTGTTCTCACGTTTCCTCTTTAGGATTTAAAAGTGTCTTGTATGGATTGAACTAAAGGACCTCAAAGATTATTATGAGATAAAAGACCAAAACCAACAGCTGGCACTGTGAACACAAGATAAAAATCAGGGCTGTTATACCAAAAACAGATTTTATTAAGCACTGTCGTTCTTGTAAATCCAGCACTTCATCAGAATAAAATATACACATTCCAAAAGACTTGAATACACTTCCTGTTAAGTGCACAATCAGTTAGCATGCTAATAATTTAAAGGTGCGTACACATCTTAAAATATGTTACAAATCAAGGGGAGTGTATTTCAAAAAAGCTATAAAAATATGTATTTGTATTTATAAAACCAATACACTATCTGTTAAACTTCCCATTCTATTTAACTACTAATACATAAAATCAAGCATTAAAACTAAAACGTTTTTGAATTTACTGATAGCAGCAGTTTGTTTATTTCTTAAGTGCATAGATTTTTCCAAAGTGTTTGCTGTTCTAGTTTGCTTTCTTATTGTTTGATAAGTTTGGTGGAAGTTTGAATTGTTTTTTTTTTTTTGTTTGTTTAATGGCTGAGCATGCCTTATCTCTCTGATTCATGTCGGTTTTAATATCAATAGTGAGCCAACAGCATTTTTGAACCCTGTATCCTCCAGGAACAGGGGACGAGTAAGTGTTGTATAGATGTGAAGGTACTGGTAAATTGAGGACACTGGTGCGGCATCATATTTTTGCTGGGGAGTGTGTTCTAACCCTTCCCACCTCTTGGCAGGCCTGCAGATTCCTATGAGGTATGCAGAAGTTCCAAAAGGCAAATGTTAATTGTCTGTATGGACAAGTTGAATCCTCAAAGAGTTGTTGCTTGTGGGGGATTGAGGGCAAAGCCCTCCACTTCTCAAACCTCTAAGGAGTCATCTGTAAAATTCTATTCTGTAAGACCAGGGACAAAGGCAGACCTTGCAAGAGGCACCACATATCTGTGCCTAAGGAGAGTTCTCCCCTCCTCTCAAGGCTCCTAGGTGGGATGAATAAGACTTAGTTTATGTTTCTTATGGGTCTAAAAGTGGTGTAGTCAGTGTTTTGTAGAACAACCCCCCCCCCCACAGTCTTTATAAGGGACAGTGTCATTCTTTTCTGAGGTGGACCTTCCCAGATATGTACTCGTTCAACACTTACCTGCCAGATTTCTTCTCTGTTTTCTCCCATAGGCCATTTTCTGTTGATATTGACTTGTATGAAACTGTAGAAGAAAATACTTCAGCTGCATGCAGGTTAAAGTCTTATTCTAGCTCCCTTTGCTTCTGAGGTAGACTAGAATAGTGTTAACTTGCCTACCTTTGTTGCTGCCTCTTTATTGTCTCCTGTTCTGGCATAAATTCCTTTCTAGGCCAGTTAGTCTTGCAGGCTGTAGCACTGACAAGGTTAGATTTTACAGTGTTTGTGTTCACAATGACACTAATAATTTCAGTGTCAGATCCTTTAATGCTGACCTGTCTCCTTGGCCTCACTTCTTGGTATTAACTCTTTTGATTCACTCTTGGCATTGATGTTGATGTCCATGGTGACACATCACACAGGATTGACCTTTTGGCCTCTGAGCTCTTGGTCTCATGAACTTTAGGGTCGCTATCGGCATCAGGGGACCTCTTGGTTTTTGAGGTTCAGTGCCAACATAATGTTGTCTCTCTCGGCATTGATGCTAATGGGGAGAATGTTGATGCCATCTTTGGCATTGGTGATGCAACCTGTTCTGCTTAGGTTTCCTCCAGTACTTGCTATACTACTTGCCTTACCTCAAGGTCAGTCTAGGCTTGCATCTGAGCTTTGCAGCACAGGGACAGAGGCTATAATAGCCATTTTAGGGAGTTCAGATATGATTCTGTCTCTTCATTGTCCTGCTTTCAAGAATTCCTCACTAGGGAGTGGGTGGTGTGAGGATATGTCAGAAAAATGCCTTAACTTCTGACCTTTGAAGGAGAATACTTTCAACAGATTAAAGATGTTGCTGTGGGGGCCACCAGTGCCCCTGTATACGCCAATATTGTACTTCTTGGCTAGGAAAACAGACATGTTTAATTGTGAATTATAGAATAATATTCACTTACATATAAGATTTTTGGATGACATCTTTGTTTTGTGGAATGGCATTAGGAATGCGATAGTTTCATAGATTATTTGAATAACACCATTAATTTTTTTTGGAATTTACTTACACATGTCATTAGTCCAGCATTAATTATTTAGATTTCTCTTACTGGGGAAGGTTTTAGATCTAATATTTATCGTAAAGAAACTTTTTGTAACTCATACCTACATTTTTATAGCAGTCACCCAATATCTCAAAAAAGGAGTTTGGTGAAGTTTGAGTTTAGCCATTCGAGTGGCTAGAATGACCTCCCATTCTGAAGATGTAAGGGATGAGCTATCAAAAATTGGGCACATGTTATGTGAGAGGAGATATCCCCAAGAAAATGGTGGATGAGATTATTGAGGAAGTTAATAAAAAATGGAGGGGGGATAAATACAAACCACTTTTAGGTATTGGGCTTAAACATGACCTGGTTAAAAATCCTGTTGCCCCAAATAATTTTGAGAAAGCTTGCATTGTACAATATAATCATTTTTCGAGGGAAATAAAAAAACATCATTAGGAAGAATTGGAATATTTAAATACACAAAATATTAGGTGACGGGCCTACCTTTATTAACAAAACAGTTGCAAACTTTAAGAGACAGAAATGAAACCTTTTATGCACAATCAAAGTAGGAAAGGTACAAAGGCTTTGGGGGTTGTAACCAATGTGGGTATATTACAAGGGAGGCAGAGATTTCCCTTGACAATATAATGAGGAGTAGAATTGTGTTTAGAAAGGGCAATTGTACCACCAGTAGACTGGTCTATCTGACAAAGTGTGAAAACTGCACCTGCCTTTATGTGGGCAAGACTGAGCTCTGAGAACCATGATTTATGAGCATCTATATGATATTAATAACAAAAGGGAGACTAATGCTTTATTTAGACATTCCCCTGAATGTAATGGGTTTAAGAAATTCACTTTTGGAATTTAACAAACATGTTCCATTTTTTGGAAATTAACTTGTCTGAGAGGAGGTGATTGGAAAAGTATATTAATCAAGAGTGAAGTTCAGTGGCAGCTTAGATTAGCGGTGAACCCCCCCCCCCGGGTTAAATTATACCATTTTTATTGTGCCTGTGTTGAAAGAAAAGGCTAATAGGTTATAGATACATTAACATCTTCCTCACTTATTTGCAAAAAATGTTTTAACTGATGGGAATAGTAGAGCGATAGGTAATGTTGTTGTTGTGTCTTTCGGCTTTTTCCCGGTTAGGGGTCGCCACAGCGGAACTCCGGTCTGCTAATGATTGGTAGTTGATTTTTACGTGCCGAGTTACCAGCCCTGACACACAACCTCCAACAAAGGTACTCCCATTCACGCATGTCTCCACGCAGAAGACGCTCTAACTGAGAATCGAACTGGACAGTGTCTTACTGTGAGGCGACAATGCTACTGCAGCACAATAGGTAATAATACTAAAAAATGTGGTTTTATGGTAAATATAGTTTTTATTTAATTAGTTTATATCGATTGTACAAACACTTTATTAAACTTTCTATTACTGGCTATTTTAAAATTTTCACATTGTGGTACAAAAGTGCTTTCAGTAATTTAATTGGTGAATGATCCAACCAATGGTGTGTGAAGGTGGGATATTTAATTGTTTTAGAAAGTAGGAGAAATGTATTCTGATGAAGTTCCCAGTTGTAGGGACAAAAGCGCTTGATAGTGTGTTTTATGGTTGTAATAAAGGTGGAATTTTACCTTGGATGCCCTTGTTTGGATGCATTTGATTGGTTTTTAGTTTTAGTTACTTTGCACGTACTGCACCTCATTTTTTCTTGTGGCAGAGGATATAATGGCCATTTTAGGGAGTTCAAGTATGATTCTGTCTCTTCATTGTCCTGCTTTCAAGAATACATCACTAAGGAGTATGTGGTATGAGGATATGCAAGAAAAATGCCTTAACTATCTGATATTAGACTCTGACAATGGAAGTGAGAGACATTTCCCATTTCCTCCTCGGACAACCCGTGCTTGGGGAAGTATTGAGATAATAGCTTAATGGGGAGTTTGACATTACTTACCCCTTGTTGCCAGAAAGTATTCCAAAGAAGGCTTTAATATTCTCCTTCTCAAATTCATGGGTCATTCCGACTACAAAAAAAATGGTTGCTCTTTCCTCCAAGGAAGCGTGGAAGAAACTTAGTGTTGTAGCACCTGTGAAACTGGATAAGATCCTCCTGCATTCCAAGGATGGGAATTGTTGGGCTCAAAATCTGGTTGTGGAGAGTTAGTATATGCTAAGATTCCAGCGTGATATAATAGATGCATTGGCACAAACACTGGGAAGGGTTCTGTTAGTGAGGAATGTACCAAACTATCTACTTAGGCAGCCATTCTGTCAGTTTCTAGTCTCACCACAGTTTTGTCCCCAAATGCAGGGGATGGTGGCAGTCACTGGGGTTATGATATGATGTCACACTTGATTCTGCCCTATACATTTTTCTGAGAAATTTAAGCTGTCTTTCCTGAATGCCCTTTCCACCAGCACTGACATTGGAGCCTAAATAAGGGGAAGGGAAGACTCTTTGCAGCTATTTGCATCAGATTTAAGACTTGAGTCTGCATCAACTCTAGCACAAGTGTGGCTGACAGCAGCAAATGCTTCAGCATCAGCACAGTGCAAGAAAAAAAAAAACAGTGCAGGCCCAGTGGTCCTTCCCAGGGTGGATGCCAAACAGTAAATATTTTTCCAAACAGGGGTTCTGTAGTCCTTAGATGGGGGTGTGTAGCAGAACTCCTGAGACCGTGCCTAATTGTTCATTTCTCTCTGTGTCAACATGGATGGCCATCACATATGGCATCTGAAGCTAGGACACAACATCCAGAGGCTACAAAACACTATTAATGTCCCATCCCTAGCCCCACTCCCTTCCCCATGTTTCTCTCTAGCAGAAGAGGATTGCAAAAGTGGAGGTGCTGAACCTGTTCTAGAAAACAAGCACCCAGGAAGTCCCACTAGCCTGGAAAAGGTCTGGCTTTCACTCCAGCTTCTTTTTGTGCCCCAATAAAATATTGAGAATCTGTGGCTGATACTAGATGTTAAGTGGCTTCATCAAGTTCATGCCTGCACAGAAGATCTGGATGGTATTGGTGCTGTCAGTTCTCGACTGCTTGCCAAGTGGAGACTGATTGTGCTGTTTGCACCTCCAAGGTAGTAATCAGTACATCAAGATCACCTAGGAGTCAATGAGCTGTTTACTGTTCCAGGTAGGAGACAGTCTGTTTCATTTCTGAATCCTTCCATTTAGACTCTCCTCAGACCCCAGGGTGTTTAAGAAGTTCATGGCCATAGTTGCACTGAACCTGAAGCTGCAGGATCTCAAGATCTTTCTATATCTGAATGACTGCCCTCTCCATGCTGATGTTTGGGAAACTTATCTTAACATAGAATTATCTTAAACTCTTCCCTCCCTTGGGAATCAAGGTGAACAATACAGAGTCTCAGATGCAAACTGTCCCTTCATAAGTTGTTCACTGGATATTCTAGTTTGCAAGTCTAGTCACCCTTTGAACAGGATCTTTTCATTTCAACAGATGGTATCTTAGTTTTTTGCCAAACCATTTCTGTGACGGCAACTATATGTTTCATGTGAAACTGGGGCTCATGGTAGTTACAGTTTATCTGGCCCTCTTTATAGGGGATACGATATGAGAGAGTCCTTCAGTGGACTCTGAAAACTCAGAGAAGCCAGTGCTCAGACAAGATTGCAGAACAAATTTAGTCTTAGAAAGACTGCCAGAAGCAGCTCATATTATGGGTTGTTGATTCCAGCCTTTAACTGAGCACTCTTTCACCCCCCCCCCCCCCCATGACTGTAATCACAGGTGCTTTAGCCCTGGAATGATGGAGGATATTTTCAAGGGCAGACAGTCAAAGTGTATGACCACAGCAGGTGGCCAGTCTTCATATTAGTGCCCTGCTAATTAGAGTAGTTTTAACTTTACAGGCATTCCAGTATCGCCTCCCAGAAGTACAATTGTGATACCTACTGGCAACATGGTAGTGGTATGGTAATTCAGCAAGTATGGCAGAGCCTCATTCATACCTCTTTTGTTGAGAAGTGATGAGTCTATGGGAATGAGCCTTATCCTGTGGGGATGCTTTTGGATGGCTTCTCTTAAGAACATGGACAGGTAGCTTCCTGGTGGATAGGCTCAGTCAGCATTTGCTGATGCTGTACAAATTGTCTGTCAGGTGGACAATAGTAAAGAAGTCATTCCATTGATGGGAGAGCATTGCTGCAGCCTGTTTGCTTCCCTGACCAATATCAACTGCAGTGTTGACTTTTCCCTGATCCCACATATAGGACATCATCTAGGACACTCTAGCGCATGAATGGTCTCCAGTTCTCCTGTATGCCTTTCCTCCATTCTCACTCTATTTCAGAATTCTTGCAGAAAGCAAAACAGAGCAAGTCTAAGGTCATTCATAGTGCCCCATTTTGGCTTTATCAATTATAGTTCCATTTGCTCTGCCTAATCTTTTGTAGAAGTTTATCAGTGTGAGGTGCTTGGAACACTTCTGATGCATCTGTCCAGTAAGCCTCCCCTGGGCCTTCATGCCTTCGGGTGAATCACTTTGTTTCTCTAGTTATTTTGATGGCTAAGAATACATCTTACCCTCGTAGGGTCATCCAGATCTTGATTTCTACCTAGAAACCTAGTATCAAAAATGTACAAGAACAAGCGGATATGTTTTTCAGATCGGGCTGCTGGGCGTTAGAATGTTTGCTGGCTCTTGTCGCTGCAGTCTTCGATTACCTTATACAGCTCTTTGACTCTGGCCTTAGCTTTGCTTCTGTGTCGGTTCATCTGCCTGCTATTTTAAACTTTCATCAGAGTTTGCAAAATGTTTCCTTTGGCCTTATTGATAATCTGTAACGCTTTTCTAATGGGGTGCATTCTTGATCACATATCCATTTAGAAAGCTTGTTTTCTCATTTGGGATTTATATTTTGTCTTTAAGAAACTGCGCACTCTTCTTTTTGAGACAGCCTTTTAGGCAGAATTAAAGTATCTTTCATGCAAAACATTTTTCTTGGTAACTTACATCAGCAAGGAGGTTTTTGAACTTCAGGCCTTGTCTGTTATACCACTATGCCTGGCGTTTCGCAAAGACATGGTAATCTAGCAAACCAACCCTTCCTTCATGCTAGATGTATGTAGCTAAAGAACCAAATATAAGTTAAAATTCCAATGTTTTATCTAAATTCCTCAAATAAGGGAGAATATTTGTTACATTGTATGCTCCTAAAACTGAGACTTTATTTGGGCCAAGCAAAGACCTTTAGAAAAGTTTCTCAGATTTTGAAAGATGAGCATGATGATTCTGAAAGTTATTCTGTCTAGGTAATATTTAGTGTGTAATATAACATACTTTTATCAGCTCAGCTTAGAGCGAACTCCTTAAAGGCATTTTTCAAGAATGCTTCTATGGATGATATTTGAGCAGGTACAATATCTTCATGAGACATTGTAAGTTGTATTTGAGCTCAAGACCCATAATTTGTGTGATCCCTTCATGATGCAGAAAGTTCATCTTGGGGGCCCTGTCCTGTGGATTAAAAAGGATAAACCAGACACAATAATTATGTACTTAGTATAATGATAAATCTGCATGTTTACTGTTCAGCCTCCTCAACGTTCATGCGCACCTTCCCTATTTGGCAAATGATAGTCTTGTCTGAGTGTGCTCTCAGGGGATAGTGTTTGTATGTAGCTTGTTCATATGTTCCACTTTTAGGCAACTTATTTCAGATTTGTACAAAGTGGCATGCAAGTTATTATGGGTAAAAGGGAGGAGCTGAAGCCTAGAAAAGTTTTTTTCTTTCTACTGTACAAACAGAGATCTGTTGTTTCAGGCCCATTGGGAGAAGAACTCTGACCATGTAGACCTATGATTTGGTAACATCTGTCCATCCACAACTTTTTCCCATCTTTTGCTCATGATGGGGTCAGGGTGCCACTTCAACAGTGACAGTCATCTAGATCCAAGGTTTACACTGCTGGGTGGCTAGCCCTGCCATGATATATTTTTCATGTGTGTGTATATGTACTTAAGATGGTAAACTCTACCTTAGGCTGATATCTGTTTCTGTATCTAGCCAAGAAAATTTGACAGACCAAGCAGATGATTGGCAGATGTGTGAGATCATACAATTCTTTGGATAGGGAAATATGCCTTTTCCTCGAGGTTGTGCTATCTTGGAGTTAGTGTCTACATAATAAGCAGGGGATGTATGGGGTATTGCCCCCTGCAAAAAAAAATAGTTTTATCTATTTTTGAATTTGTAAAATTTTGCATGTGCCAGGATTGTTGATCACTGCGTACGTAGTAGTGAGTCGATCTTTCTTAGTTGAATTTAACTTTGAGATTTTGGTGTTTCAATCTATATCTGTACACGCATATATGTATACAAACAGATGTATAACATAAAGCCAAAACAAAAGCACAGACAGCAAAAATATCCAAAAGCATTTTTAATGAAAACTCAAGAAATGTAAAATGGTTGAAGCACTTTCATCTTATAAAGTATCAGACTTCAGCAGGACACAAACAGTGAACAGCCTCTCTCTCTCTCTCTCTATATATATATATATATATATATATATATATATATATATAAAAAAAAATATATATATATATATATATATATATATATATAAATATAAATATATATATATATATATATATATAAATAACCTTTAAGAGGCCCATCATGTGTCCAGGATGTAAAATCACAACTGATCCCTCCTGTGAAAGTTAAATAATAAAATGCTATGAATTTCCAGAATTAACAATTAAAAAAAATAAAATAAAAACTAGTTCATGTACTGGAAGAGATGTAGGTGTAAGCATTTCTCTAAATCTTTAGAAAATGTAAGGGGTTGTAGGTAGGGGTAAGAGGGGGTATGGGCTGCAAAGTGATAGGCAGATTGACAGTTTGTTGTGACTGGTGAGACACATATATGAAAAGGTAAACAAGCACCTGTTTTCAAATGGTGGGAGCATCTTTCTTAATGGAATGATTAATCATTGTAGAGACGGAGAAGGCATTAGATTTGAATTACATTTTCAGAAATTCAGGAGGCAGTTTCCTGTTAAAAGCAGATCACAGTTTCGTTTTGCTTAGGAATATCATGTAGACTAAAGTTGTGGAAGTTGTCTTGAGGGTAAATGCAGTTGGTAGATGATATGAAAAAGTGACAAGAGGTAATGTCACTGTTCATGGCTAGAACTTTTAGTCATTACAAAAGTGTTTGTTGAGGAGGACATTAATTGCAGCATCTGTAATCTGAGCAGAGTGGGGGAGGGGCATAGAGTTAGGTTTAGATAAGGATGTTTGCCAGTGATCCTATAAAGTATTGTTACTGTGTATTCAAACAGAAGGAATTTTAGCTGTTAGGAATGCCATGGTACTGATTTGTACTACTTTGAATTTTAATGTAGTGGATCTAACACATCTTTTCTGTAGAGCTGCCACTTTATGTAAGATGCTAAGAAAAATTAAATTGAGTAGGACCATGCATTCTTTTATTATAATTGCATGGCTTAGTAACATGTCAATTATAGTATTAAACATCACTTGTCTCAGGCATGATTCATAACTACATGGGTTCAATGGTATAAAATCTGGCTTCCCAATGTAAGATGCCTGGCAGTGAGTGGGATGGTGTTTTTTTTTTTTTTTGTGGTGGTGGGGGTAGTTCAAAGAGGCTGGAATATTAGTATAGCATGTTCATTGTGGAATGCCAAAACAAGACTTTTGTAGATTAGTGCTAATTAGTTTCTTGACATGAGTTGTAGTTCACTTCTTTAACATTAGGGAAACACACTGTGCAAGCTCATCTTGGGCTATATGGGTTGAGTGATCATGTAACTTCTGTGTATTGGTTCACATATCCAAAGGGGGTCTCTAATATAGAGAATCAGTAGTTTGGTTTTGGGTAAGGTCATTGATGGCCTTCTCCTTCACAATCTATGAACTAGCAATCATTTTCGTGTTCTTCGGAGGTAGATGCATCCAATCGCTGAATAGTCGAGGGTGGAAACTCACTTCTCACATGATAGCTAGCCTGGGTGTAAAACATGAATCGTCACTTGTGTGGGCTGGGAGGTATACAGGGACACTAATCAGGGCATGCATTGTTATAGTACCACAGATCTCCCACACTACAGCACATGTATTGTTTACTGTATTACTAAGATCTGTGACATTTCTAAATAATAGCCTATACAAGGTATGTATTAATATACTCTGACTAATGATGTTTTGATATACTCAACTATGTGTTGCATCTGAATAAATGTGTTTTCATTTAATTAGGCAAATTCAACCAAAGTGCTTTACACAAACTGACATACTAGAGGTAATACATGTATGCAGCCCAGGAAGGGCCCCAGATTCATTCACTGCAGTATCTGGAATCAGTTAATGATAACTGATAGGCTTGAAGCCATTAAAATGAATACATTTTAATTTACAGAGAGGAACTATTTGCAGTTGCCACTGCTTCAAATCCTGTAGAGCAACTGACAACATTAGAATACTACTTCAGTTCAGAATCATTAGGGATTGTTTTTAGAATATTTAGCAGAGACTAAATAGTTAGAAATTGTATAGTGACACATCTTCTGCGTCATTCATAAGATAGTCATTTATTACACAGCATCAGTTACTTCTTTAGACCTCCTTAACTAGTTTAATTACAGTTCTCAATTTCTGCTCCATTGTGCTTTAACTGTGTTGTTAGGGTAGAAAAACTGATTCAAAATGTAGTGTATTTTTTATGTTTTATAATTTGCAAAAGTGACAATATTCTGAAATATTTGATCTCTGTTTTAATCTTTAATAACTGTATTTTCTGTGGTTTGTGAATGTGTTACTTTTTCTTTGTTAATGAAAAAAAAGAGAGAACAATGAAAGAAACGGATGAAACTTTCTGTTGTTTTCCCAATATTATTCCTTATACTTGTATAAGGATTTGGACTCGAGAAGGAAAAAGGAAAGAAATACAGTCACAAGACTCTTTTTAAAAGAAACATTTATTAGTGTATAGGTGAGAGCCTGGTCCATTGTATGCAAGGCTTTGAAAGTGGAAGAAGTTGTTTTCTTTTATTTAAGAATTGATGCAATCTTGCTGTAACCTCCCTGACCTTCTGCGGGAACAGAACAGTGAGGTGAGATGTATATATCTGGAACTAAAAATAGTGTCAAATTAGTCTTGTCTTTGGGAAATCTTGTGTGGCAGACCTGTGAAGGCTTGCTGTGTGAATTGTGCCTTCTATAATTTTAGTAACTTAGAACATATAGGTTCAGTATATTTTTACTAGCAGACAGCCTGGGGATTTATTTATCTGGAGATCAGATTCTTCTTTAAATCTTCCATTAAGTAAAATTGACTGTGTTTGTATTTTCTGTACTTGCTTTGACATCTGCATATTTAGCTTGTATCAGCACTATCCTGACTTATTTATTGCTTAAGAAAAGTTATATTTATTTACTTTTGATATCTTATAGGTTCATAGGTTCATACTAGGCTATCTGCCCAGGGGCATTTATAAGCCTAGCCCATAGTTATGTGGCTTTCGCCACCCCTTTAGTTTGAATAAAACTATGCCTATTATTTTGCTGTGCCTCTGTCAAGCAGTGACACTGAAGTAATCCCTGGGGTATATCTGCGATCTCCCATCCATTGGTCAAGATTCCTCTTGAACAAGGCCAGCGCTCTGCCTCACATGTACCGGGATTTTGTTCCACAGCATAGGGAGTCTCTGGGTGATGAATCTGTCCCTCCAGCACATTCTATTAATAACCGTGTCAAGGTTTAAGTCTCCCGCCCTTGTGGTTCTGAGGGATCTAGATTTTTTGAGGTGAAGCATATTCATCAAATCTGGGTTTGACATGGCCTTGTATGTCAGGCACAGGTCACCTCTGAGCAAGCGGTATGCGACTGAATAGAGCTGGAGTTCTTTCAGTCGGGCAGCATAAGACATATTTTTGAGACCCTTTATCCTTTTGGTGAGGAACTTTTGGGGCCTTTCCAGCTGATGCAGGTGTCGGGTCAGATACATTCCGAATGGGGCATTGTACTCAATCATTGGTCTAATGAGTGATGAGTACAGGGGTACGATGACCTCCCTTGATCTAGATGTGAATTCCTTCATGATCACGTGGGCAGTTTAGAAGGTCTTCCTAACTACTTCAGCAACGTGAGTGTCAAACGAAAGGTTACTGTCAACCTGGGTCCCCAGATCCCTGATAACTTCTTCTGCGCTCAGTGGATTGCCACCTATATATGGTAGCTAGGGGTAACCTTGTTTTTCCTGAAGGGTATGACTATGCATTTCTTGGCGTTTAACTTTAGGCCATGGCTCTGGCACCAGTTATCCATTTCTGTGAGGCCCTTCTGAAGGATATCTGTGTCAGATGTGTTTTCGACTATGGCGCCCAGTTTGCAGTCATTGTGGTTGTTATTTATGTACTGGTAGTCCTCATTTGAATAGAGGTATTTATCATTTTAGGTTGCCAAAGTTGTGGTATCTACCACTTGTTGCAAGATCACTTGAGCCAGTGGGATATTCATTTTTAAAATTTATATTTGGCTAAATATAGACTGGTTTGGTAACTGTGATAGGTCTCTAGCCATTTCTAGAGTGGTGGCAGTACAACCAAATGCCATGGTAGGAAGATAGCTATGGAGAACTGAAGAATTCTTCCAGTCTTCCATGGGAATTACATGCATGCATATGAAAATAATTTGTCTGAAAGGCAGTTATCATGGGTAAGGAGCACTGGAAGACACTGTGGTTCAGAGAGAGAAATGTTTTTGAGGTAATAGGCTAGAAAGTCAGCATAATCAAAGTATAGTCCTAGTCTGGATGTGGATATTTGAAATTCATACCCAGGACAACAGCAGTTCTTCATCTTTATAAGCACTTGTGGTTTGGTTGCATTTGATTAATTGGTTATAGAATCAGAATTGTCTATATTTTTTTTTTAACTTAACATATTGGATACCACTTGTAATAACTCAAAGGACCACAACTCTGTTCAGTACCAGACCTATTTGGAAATGTGGAGTGGATCAGAGTATCACTGTTCCTGATTTCACATGCCCATGTGGTACATTTAGCAGTGGTGGGATTAAAATTCCTACAGTGCCAGCCTGGTCCTCGTATATGGATGGCCGGTGTTGTCATCTGTCACTATAATGACAGAGGCATAGCTGGCAGTTCTGATGCTTGGTGCTGTCTTGTGATCTGGTCCTCCCCCCCAGCTTTAAGTTGAGGAGCTTCATTTCAGACTACAAGTGCAATACCATTAATGAATGCTGGTAATGCACTTAAAGCCTGATCATGCCCCCTAATACTTTGAGCTCTGGTGGCTGCCCCCTACACCCCACCCTGACTACACTTCTGATTAACAACCACCACCCAGCTATACTCTGAAGATAAAGCCAACTAATCTTACAAATCTCCCATTCTAAGCAGCTGAACCCACTACTGCTCTTGATAGTTACAACTCATTGGTATGTCCCATAATTGATAAAGTATTTCCTCCCTAGAAAGCAAAGATTTTGTAAAAATATTAGTACTGAATTAACAATTAATAAAACATTAAAATGATAGAGAAAACATGGAAAAACGGGAAATCATAAGGCCTGCAATCTGACTTCTCAGCCTACCTCAGACTCAGGCAGCTTTGCAAGTATGTGATCAAGAATGCTAAATCTTGAGCTGTTACATGGATATGGATAGTAAGGTACAAGCAGTTAAAATGTTTTTAGTCCCTTTAGTCTTATACCCAGGTCAGACATATTTTTATCAATTGGAGGAGAAGTTACGGGTGGCAATTAATAAAGAGCTGAATGACTTTATCTGTCAGGGGAAGACCGCAAGAGTCAAGTGGATAAGCTGATTCTTCCAGTAGAACAGGGCAGATTGGGATTACGCAATTTGAAGGAGTATTTCAGAGATGCATAGTTAAGACTCCTATACATAGCACAAGCAAAAAACTATAATTCAAAGTGAAAAGGGATGATGATGAAACACTGGGGAAGCTCAAGAAACAAGGAGAGACTGGGATTTTGGATGCAGACCTTTGAACAAAACACGCTGGAGGGATAGGTTCCTGACCCAGAGACTCCCCATACTCTGGAATAGACTGCCCATACATGTCAAGAAGAGCGCCTCCTTGGCCCTCTTCAAAAGGAACCTTAATGATTGTTTGGGAGATAGGAAATTCACCCCGAGGATCATGTCAGTCGCCCTGCTAGACAGGGTTTCAGGAAAGTAAATATTGTGGGAAGAAATATCCAGGGAATTGTTATGGCTAGGCTTGTATAGGCCCTAGGGCCGATAGTCTAGTACCAGCCTATGAATAGTCATGCTGAATGTTATATCCATAAAGTAGCAGAAAGTATTCTAAGAACTAAACCAACACAGGGAATGGAGAAAGGAGATTCTGCCAATAAGGATGACTACAATTAGGGATACAAACAATAGGCAAGAGGGGGCCGGAACTTATTGGAGAAAACTGGCGAAGGAACCAAGGTATTGGAGCAAATAACTAGAGAGGAAAAGATGATAGACACCAAGAATTTATTTGGACTGCAGGATAGAGATTGCCTTCCCTATCAAGGATTCATATCAGAGTATAGGGAAAGGCAAAGAAATAGGGGGGTCCTAAAGGAAAGACCAGTACTGGTAGAGTTTTTCATAGCATCTAGAACAGAAGTTGCCATTAAAAAAATAAATAATTAGTAGAAGATATAAAATATTGCATGATTAACTATAAGAATCAATCAGAGGAGGTTAGAAAGGATTAGGAAGAGAGAATGGATAAGCAATTAACAAAGAAACAATAATAGGATATATGTATGTCTCCCAAATATGCAACAAAATCTAGAAGATTTAGGATTTTTGCCTGGAAATGTTTACATAGATATTTTTATATCCCAAGTAGACTTTAGAGAATCTTTCCTCAGGTAGACAGAAAATGTTGGAGGTGTGAAGGGGAAGAAAGAGGTAATTGGGAACAGATTTTCTGGGAGTGCACTGAGTTGACAGACTTTAAGGATTCCCTTCGAGATGCACAGTCAGAGATGCTGGGTGGTCAGATTGGTCTGATAGGGGAGATTATTTTTCTGAGCTATGACACAGAATCAGAACTGCCTACACATGGTAAGGCCTTGTTATGTCTAATAATGGTGGCTGCCAAAAAAGCAATTGCTAGAAAAAAAATGGAAATCAAAATCTAAACCAGCTATACTGGAAGTAGCGAATATAGTAATAGTGAACAACAACTGGAACTGAGATCTTTAGAAAAAGGTGGGAGCAAACTACATAGGAAAAAATGGAAATTGTGGGAACAGTACATACAAGAGAGGAATGAGGCCTAAAAGGCACCAGAACTTAAATGAGCTATGTAATGTTTGGCTGAGAAAGATTGGGTAGATTATAAGTGATGTATAATGTTTGCAACTGGGAGTGCGTCAGTATGGTTTGTGATGTAAAATGCTTGCAACTACGATTGTGTCATTGTGATTTGTTTTCATTTATAGAAATGTATGATTGCCTATGTAGTAAGTGATGGTTTAATGAAGATGTTTCTTGTTTAAACTATTCAATTCCTGTTTTGTATGTAATATTGCTTAGGTTATATGATATACACCAATATATGTGAAGTATAATGTTTATGTAAATATAGTTTGATTACTTTTATATGAATGCACATTTGCATATGTCACAAGGGATAATTCAGTAAAGGTGTTTGAAAAAAAAAAGCTAAATCTTCCTGCATAAGAAAATTAACGAATATTGACATCACAATCCAAATTCTTTTTGGGGAGTCATAAAATGCATAGCATATTTTGATGAAAAAGATCAAAACAAAAACAAGAATGGACTTGACCCATTAATTTTAACTGATTTCAAAAGATTAATTATCTCAGTTGACCTGGTACAGCTGTACCACCACTTTAAACCATGTCCCCCCTTACCACATTTCCACAAAACTATTAAACCAGTTATTATGCTGTTTCTTTCTCCTTTGAAATTGGGAAAAAGCCACATCCAGAACCAAACTATATGATACTGCCCTCTGCTGTATGACTGCTTTAACTCCATAAAAATGTAACTTGCATTTCTAGCCTTTCTCTTATCACAAGAATTGTGCCATTATAATTTAAAGAATGTGATTATTCCTTAAAACTGATAATCACTCACCCCATCAAGATTATCTGCTGATTTTCATTCTTTCTCCCACCAAATTTAAAAAATAAGTCTATGACTAAATATATGTGTGTGTCCTCAGATATGGCCTTCTCTTTCCCATAAACCAGTTATTGTGCTGTTTTTTTCTACTTCCAAAAATGGGAAAAGGTCATCTCCAAAACAAAACTGTATGTGTGTAGCTGCTGCAACTCTATCAAAACATAACTTACATTTGTGAATCGGTGAGCTACTTACTTCTGATAAGTCGGAGTGTAGGACGTGGATCAGATAAGAAGGATAAAAGGTAGACCTATGGGAAACTAATGGAATAATTCATATACTTTTGAACCTGATTAAGTCCAAAATTTATACACTTGTTAAGTTTTGTTTGTTTTTGGTAAAGGGGTGTGTGTGTGTGTGTGTGTGTGTGTGTGTGTGTGTGTGTGTGTGTGTGTGTGTGTGTGTGTGCAGTGGCCTAGTGGCATTTTTGAAATTATTTTCTCAACCCAGCATTCACTGACTGCTAGAATAGGTTCTGGCTCTTCCATGACCTTGAAATGAATTGGGGGGGGGGGTATAATGGTTGAGGTGTTTACCTCACAGACACAATGTATAGACTTTAATTCTCATCTTTGAGGGAAATTGGCTAAGCTTAAAATGGCTCCCAAAGGCAGTTAGACTAGTGCTTACCAATGAACCTACGGATGAGCTTGCTATCAGCGAATGAATGAATGATTTTGCATCTGTGTTCCAGATAAAGGGTATAATAAAAATATATACCTGACATCTGTGTAAATACTATTTGTTTTATCTATATTATTTATACACCATCAGACATTATATGTATATCACTGGCACATCAAAACCCTTATTTAAATTTGCCTAATACCATTGTTTAAGCTACTTAATAAAATGGGTCCTGCCATATGGTATAACCTTCACAGTGGAGTAAAGCCTAATCAAACTGTAAAATCTTTCAAAGCTGCTGTTATAGACCAGTTACTCAAACAGACTGACTGTACTTGTTTTCTTGTGGCATGTTAACAAAATATAATTTTCAGTAGTCATTTATTGTTCACTGGTTTTATTAAAGCACTAATTATAGAGCTATTTTGAGTTGTTAATGTACTTAATCATGTTCTAGCATTGCTGTTGCTACTTACTTGTTCATTTGTTAATTATGTAATACTTATGGGTCATGACTGAAAAGGGGTCAGTAGGCCAGCTCATCTACCCAGTTAACAAACTGAAATAAATTAATAAAAAAGTAAAATTTCATGCATTGAACACACAAAATGCAGACACATGCATGCACACACATATACATATAAGTTCCTAGGTAATTACTAAGCTATCGACCCCCGGGGGGGGGGTGCTTCTTAAACCTAGCCATTCTTCCCAAGGTGAGAATTAAACCCTGTACTCTGTGTTTCTAAGGTTAACACCATAAGCAATATGCTAACCCCCAAAGCAAAACATACACATGTACAAACTGAAACACGATACATCATTGTCTTTCCATATGTAGTTTGGACTAGTAATGCCCCTACCCCCTACCCTCCAGCTGTTAGCAGATGTCTTTTTCACTATACTTGCTTTATTTTCCTTCATGTATTATTCGGTAGATCTGGAAACCTGGTTCCACAAACTCCTCATCTACAAAGTCCTGTGTGACACTTGTGCTGTCCTTGAAAGGAAGCATTTTTGGTGGCTGGTGACAATGTACTGAATACTACTGCAGGCACTATGTTACTTCAAACTTAACTTTAATGTGCATACTGCTGCTGTGTGCCGACAGCACATATTTCCAGAGCAACACTATCACTTCTGAATGAAAGGATTATCTGGCACGGATGCCTGTGCAGGACAGGCAGTCATTGTTAATCAGTGAGGAAAATAGTTTGTTGTATCTACCCAGATGAGAAATATACAGTTATATAAAAACAATGTATTGAAACTACTATAGTCTAATCAAAAAGTCAGAGTTCCATTGCAACACACAAACTTAAAAGCAGTAAGTATTCTAAAGTAAAATACACAGCTGCAGTGGCTTGATTGCCACGTGATACCCTCACGGTCCAGCCATGTGGCATGATTGCCTATCATGCAGGCTTCATTGATAAAATATGCACAAGTAATTCCTATAAACTTCTAAGTATGGTCTCTGAATTTGTTGTTGCACAAATATCGTTTGACAAGTTCAGTTACAACCACGGTCATGGTGAATGACTTTTCAAATAATGTTGTGGAGTAGTGCATGAAATCCTGCTGGTTGCCATGCCTTTTATCTTGATCATTCACAACTGATTTCTGTATATAATTGTGTTTAAAACGGTACACGTAATTGTGAAGTTTAAAAATAAAACAGATTCTTCATAATTCCTTTGAGGAATCTGAAATCTTCTGTCTAGTTTTTAAGAACTCGTAAAAACAGAAAAAGGTACTGAAGTACAGCAATGCTTTTTCAACTTCTTGAGTGGTAAACCCTTTTGTTTCTTATCAGCTGAACCCAGAGGGCATACTGTAGACTAGAGGACAGTGAGTGATCATTGCATATGAGAGTTGAAAACTTACATTGTACTGTGTAATTGTGTGTGAAAGTCGACTTTTGTCAGGACGTCAACTTGATGCTACACATTTACAACACACAATATACACTTGCCTTTAGCAGGTCACTTAAATGCATCACACATATGACCTTAAATTGATTTAAATGAAACCACTTTCAAACAGTTTTACATTTTCAGCTTTAGTTCACAACAATACCTGTCAAATACTGAAAGCTGTTAAGCTGTGCATTTATAAGCTTTTATACAGTGTTTGCCAGTTCATAGTTTGCTCACATATCATATTGGAGGGTATGTTATTGAAAGCTTGAGATGGTGAATGCTCAAGCATCACTTGATTTAGTTGGGTAGAAATTCTGAAGTGTAATTCAATATGTTTCAATGTACATGTGATATTTCATTACTAAGCTTTTTTTAAGGGCAAGGTAAAACATCTGTCCCTTAAAATAACATAGAAAGCAGGGGTTCTTAATCAAAGTCATATTTTTTCTAAGTTATGTATAAAGACTAAAATGTTATGGCTTTATGTTGTTGTGTTGTTTTTTAAGGAGTCATGATGCTTAAAATGCTAATTTGTATGTATGATTTTTTATTTTGTTTTTTTTTTTTTAACTCCTTGCACCTTCTTATTTGGGTCTTATTCAAACGTATTTCCCAAACTAGGTTGTCATGCTCTATTTAATTGAGTAGCTTCTTTTTGAATGATCTTGTTACTTGCCTGTTTTATATACTCATACAGATAGATACTTTTGGAGGTGCTTGTATGTTACACATATAATGACACAACCTTGGCAAATAAAAGATTCTCAAAGGACTCTGCCTGCATTTTGTGAACCCATTAAGAGCCTGCTCATGGAAAAACTGTTTGAAAAAACAAGAAAAGTATAGTGTTCAGACAACTGATTTATCCTCTATTACTGGCCACCCCTCTGTCTTGCAATTGCTCAGAATCTTTTAAGTTATACACTTATATAGCCAGAAAAGTTGTGATCTCCAGCAGTCCCCTCTCTGCCCCTGTAGCAGTCTGTATCCTTGTCTCCTGTGTTCCTACAGTTATCAAGACTTTTGGCCACTTGCAAACCCTGGAGTAGTTAATGCACTGTCTGCAAACTGTCATTCATAATATTCTCCCATCCCTGCTTCCAGGAATCCTACTAGTGACTGAAGTCCCTGACCACCTCTTCACATCAGCTGATGTCTGCTGTCTCTCTCTTTCCATCTTTAATTTGTGCTGACTGCTCCCTCAGTTATCCTGTTAGTGATTCGACTCAGTCAATTCTTTTTTTTTGTGTATATATATATATATATATATATATATATATATATGTGTGTGTGTGTGTGTGTGTGTGTGTGTGTAACATAACATCTGAAGCAATTATGTAAGAATAAAGATTCTGGGTCCGGTGATACCATATTAGTCCGCATACTAAACGCAACTGCTGAAGTAAGTTCTACTATAATGCTACAGCCATGTCAAGAACAGAGCAGTCATGGCTTTTTAAGAAATATGCTGTAAAACTAGCTGATTTGAACAGTTTTCAGGGTTCAAGTGTTGCTGGTATAACTGCACTTTAACTTTTCCCAAGTCTGCCCCCCATTTTTACCTTAGTTGATTGTTTTGTTGCTATCCATGTCAATATTGCATTTCATTGTACATGAACTGTTTATATGCTGCTCTCAGAGCCTGGGTTGTGGTTGGAAAGGCTTTGAAGACCAGCCCATTTAACCAGTCAACAGATGGAAATTAATAAATAAATGGGGACTACCTCTGGTATTTCATGGTTTCTGTACTAGGGGCCATTACTTTTTTGGAGTACTCTTTACAGATATAAAAGTGGGAAATGGGCTGCGGACAACCAAATGTGCTAATGACTGCAAACTGTGCAAAGTGATTATTCCAATAAAATTGTCTACAACACATATGTAATTGGTACACTATCAATGATCTCACCTTCTGGGGTCATAACACTTTGTAAAAAGGGAAGAAATGCAATTTGAGAATAAGTGGTCAAATCATAACAAATGGACACTGTCATTAAAGATCTGTGGACAATGTAGTTAAGAGTTTAAACGTTGACCAGTGTATATATAGCAAAGTTAGAAACCCATATACTGTAGCTTTTTTACTTGCAAGATGCACATGTACTCACTCCAGATAAACCATCGCACCGATTATTACCTCGGTGATCTCAGTAATCATTAATCATAGTGCTAAGTCTCATAGCCTATCAACAGGCCATCTTAAATAATAATGTGTTTCTTTACTAGAAAACTCTTATGGCTGTAAAACTTAAACCAATCGGAAAGGCTTGAGAAATTGCCATTTTATTCTGATTCCTATAGCTTCCTAGAGTTGAAGTCTGCAGGGTCTGTAAGGCAATGTGAGATGTGGTGCTTGAAACACATTATTGGGGGATGTGGCACCAGACCAGGGAACCCAATACTAAAAGCAGATAGTAATTGTAGAGAAATAAAGTCACATATACATTATACAGAACCTTTCAGGATTATAGAATGAACTTCTCAGATGAAGTATGTGATTACCTTCCTTTTAAAGTATTTCTTACATATTTGAAGTAGAAATATATTATTATTATACAATGCCTCCTCTAAAACGTGCACGCTGATTGGCCAGCCCAACCAGCGTGCCCATTGTAAATCCCTCAATATACTAACGGAAAAAGGTCCGGTCACCCGGACTTTTTCCGTTAGTATAAAACACTGTCTCGCTATGTTAAAAGAGTTTAACATAGCGACACAGGTTTAAAAAAAGCAACGCAGATCTCCGTTGCTTTTTTTAAAGCTGTCTCGCTATGTTAAACTCCTTTAACATAGCGACACAGTGTGTAAAAAGCAACGGAGATCTTGCGATCTCCGTTGCTTTTTTATTTAACCTGTCTCGCTATGTTAAATGAGTTTAACATAGCGAAACAACTTTAAAATAAGCAACGGAGATCTCCGTTGCTTATTTTAAAGCTGTCTCGCTATGTTAAACCCATTTAACATAGCGAGATAGAAAAGCAACGGAGATCTTGCGTTCTCCGTTGCTTTTGCCCACAGCTCTGATGTACTGCGTAGGCATGCGCAGTACATCAGAACTGCTGCGGAACACCAGACAGCTGCGGAAGGGCAGCAAAGAGGCATTATACAATGCCATTATTTAAGAAAAGTAATTATTTCTTTTCTTAAATAATGTCATTAATATAATAACACGCCTGGGTGTGGATAATGCTGGATTTACCCACGGTTGTCTTTGTTTGGTCCCTCGGTCTTCGCCCTCGGGACCAAACCACGCCAACCGTGGGTAAATCCAGCATTACCCACACCCAGGCGTGGGTTATTGCTATATGAGTTTATGGCAGCCAAGCTTCTTGAAGGCCAATAGATTATAAACTCAACAGTCAAAACTTGTGAACCTAAATATACAGGGATTTTTATTTGAGTTTCACTTAATCTTTCTTAGGTTTACATAGTAGGTGCCTCCAGTGTGTGTGTGTGTGTGTGTGTGTGTGTGTGTGTGTGTGTGTGTGTGTGTGTGTGTGTGTGTGTATGTAAACATTTATGTAATATCCACTGTTTTTCCTATATGCTTCTAGTGACTGAGATTATACAATATATACAGTATACTCTGTATATATTCCGTATAATATTTCTTTTTGCAGTCAAATTCATTCATACTAATATGTAATGGCTTGGTATATTAATTTGCCTTTGTAATGTAGGGAATTAGTTTTAAAGTTTAAATTAATTCTAGGATAATGATATTAACAATTCTGCTTAAAAAACTTGAATAATGCTCTACTCACAAATAAACTACATGGCACTCTTGCCAAGACTTTGCCTTTGACGATTGTTTGTTTTTATATGCAGACAAACCGTTTTAATGGTATGAGCCTCTTCCTTAATGTTTAATGTATATACATAGAAGGTGTAAGTGTGTTGTATGCCTTTTGTTATATGGAATTCATGGTCAACATTTAAAGAATTCAAATACTATTTCAGTCTTCTAACAAATGATTATGGTGTTACTTAATAAGCCTGAAAGACAGAAAAAATCAAAATCCAATTACTGGTAATGTGAACCATTTAACTAGCTGGTTGAAGGTATTAAGCAGTGTGTGTTCCTCCCATATCTGGCCATGTGGAATGTTTTTATCTCCAGTAGCTTGGAAAACAGGTGCATGGCCGAAGCCCAGAGGAGGAGGAAAGTACTGAATGGGAAATTCTTTTTATGTTGGTGTAGTTTTTATTTGTAGCCCCTTTCCACTTTCCAATTACTGCAATAATTGTTTAAGAGTTTTCTAAAATCAAATGTTTTATTTGAGCACTAATCTGTTTTTAAAGGATTCAGAAACCTCAACTACATACTTTTTAAATTAATTTTCTTCATGAATACATTTTAGTCAATACAGATTTGTGAGTTTCAGCACCATGCTGAGCTAGTTTCTTTGTCCTCCTTTGCAACACCTGGCTTACTTTTCTTCCTTTCCTGAGTTGGTATTTCTTTTTTTGAAGGGTTTCCACTGATATTATTCAAGTTGTAATATGAAGATTAGCAAACATTTATACATTCTTGAAACTTTTTTTTGTACTTGAGACTGACATGCACAATTCTCTAGGATGCCATAGAACTCAGAACCACACTAAGTGAAGCCAAGGTTGTAGAATTTTCATATTTGTGTTGCAGTGAGTGTTAACATTTACTGAGGCTGTTACTATGGACAGCTTAATTAGATCTGTGCTGTGATTGATACAAATTAGATTACAGCCATGCTGTTGATCAATCCTGCCTTGAATAGACAGATTGTACATTTAAACTATTCATTCTACCCGGAACAGAAAGGGCATCCAATTTTAATTGCTTGCTTAGTTAAAAATATTTGTACCAAAGCTTGCTTACAACTAGAAGAATAAACTAGCATTCAGAGCTGGTGTGTATGCCAGAAAATAACATTTAGTTAACATTATGTATATGGCAGTCTATAGCCATTTACCCCATATTGAGTGGAGTTCCACTCTAAGCCATTTCAAACCAGAATTTGTTTGATCTCTTAGGTCCTGAATTATAAAATTGGTAACTAAGGAAAAACAAAACAAACAAGATATATATATATATATATATATATATATATATATATATATATATATATATATATATATTTTAGGTCTGTAGTGATTTAAAACAAAAAAAAAATACTTCTTTATAAGTCAACCACATATGTGCACTATGCATTAAGGACTGTCTTTAGGGATGATTTTAGCCATATGGTTATAATACAATAACTGCTGCATCAGAATAACAGTGCACAGAGGTAAGTACCTACATTTAGTCCATTTAGAATGTGATATTCATGGCTGTAAGAGGGGAAAGTCTATTGTACTTATGTGAGGAAGTGAAGGGAGTTGGGGGCTGGGGGTTGGCTTGATGGTTAAAGTGCTAGGCTTAAAATGACTCACAAGGGCAGCTAGCATAGCACTAACCTTTGAACCTAAGATGATCCCTGTGTATAGGTTCATAGGTAGGTACTAGGCTATTGGCCCTAGGGCCTATATAAGCCTAGCCAAAGGTACCCTGGCTTTCGCCACCCAAGAAAATTGTTTTCCTGTGCCACTGTCGAGCAGAGCCACAGAAGTGATCCCCAGGGTGAATTTCCTATCTCCCATCCAATCATCAAGATTTTTCTTGAGTGCTAATGAGGAGCTTTGTTTGATATAGATAGGTAGTTTGTTCCAGAGTATGGGAAGTCTCTGGGACAGGAATCTATCCCTCCAGCATGTTCTGTTTATTGTGGTGACAAGGTTTAGGTCCCTAGAGCGTGTAGCTCATAGGGATTGGGATTTCTTTAAGTGGAGCATGTCTAAAAGCTCTGGGTTTGACATAGCTTTGAGTGTTAGGCAGAGATCGCCTCAGAGTAAGCGATATGCGACGGAGTAAAGCTGCAGTTTTTTGAGACTGTCTGTGTAGGGCATCTGTTTGAGGCCGGTAATCCTCGTTGTGAGGTATTTCTGTGGTCTTTCCAGTTGTTGTAGATGTCTTGTGAGGTACATACCAAAAGGGACATTGTACTCTATAATGGGTCTAGTGAGTGCCGATTAGAGGGGAACAATGACCTCTTTTTTTCCTGGATGAGAAACCTTTTGTGATGAGGTGTGCCATGTAGAAGGATTTCCTGACTGCTGTGGCAATGTGATTATCAAAGGAGAGACTGCTGTCCACTTGTGTCCCAAGGTCTCTTATTACACTTTCGGCGTTAAGTAGACTACTGCCTATGTGGTAGTTCATGGGTACAGAGTTTTTACCAAAAGGGATGACAATGCACTTTTTGGCATTGAGCTTGAGGCCATGGCTTTGACACCAGGCATCTGTCTCAGCGAGGCCCTTTTGTAGGATGTCCACATCTTTTGGAGTTTTGATTATGGCTCCTAGTTTGCAGTCATCTGCGGACTTCGTTAGCCAAAGACCTTCTGTGTTGGCTTGTACTTCATAGAAGTAGATACCAAACGGGAGAGGACCCAGGACTGAACCCTGTGGTACTCCACTTGTCACTGGTCTGAAGTTGGATTTGGAGTCTGCTACTTTCACAGTGCGGGTTCAGTCAGTGAGCCAGTTGGCAACCCATCTTGTGACACAGGGATTTATACCTAGTTTAGTGAGTTTATCTATAATTCCAGAGTGGGGAATGGTGTTAAAAGCCTTGGCGAGATCTAGATAGGCTGTGTGAACCACCTTACCCTCATCTTTGGTGACTGCTTTAAAGAAGTCTTTCAAGTTTAGGAGACATGATCTGCCTTTTACAAACCCGAAATGGGTGGGGTCCTAAGTTTGGAGATTACCAATGTCATTGTTTATAAGTTCCATGATGATACGTTTCATAGCCTTGTAGACCAGGCTTGTTAGGCTAATGAGGCAATAGTTTCTGGGGTCTGTGGTTTTTCCCCCTTTATGGAGTGGGATAACTGTCACTGTGCGCCATTCAGTGGGCACATAGCCTGAGGTGAGGCTATGATTGAACATGGTACTTAGGTGGGGTGCCAGTTCATTCTGTAGTTCATGTAGAACACAGCCTGGGAGGTTGTCAGGTCCCATGGATGCTGTGTTCTTGGCTTTGGATAGTGTGTTTTTTACCTGTGCAGCCTTGATTACAGGAACTTTGCTTTCTTCTGGTATAGAGATGGGCCCTTTAGGGGATGACAGGGGGTTAAAGTTAGCACTGAACCTATCTGCCAGGATGTTGTCAATATCAGTTGGTTCTGTATATTTAGTGCCATTGTGCTGTAACTCAGAGCAGATCTGAGTGTTGCCATTGAGATTCTTGACATAGCTATAGAATGCTTTGTGGTTTTCTTTAGAGTCAGTGGAGATTTTGTTTTCATAACTAGCTTTGGAGGATTTTATGGGGGATCTCAGCTTCTTACTGAGGCTGACCAGGGAGTTTCTCCAATCATGGGATTTTACTCTTTTTTGCAACAGTTTCTTTCTTCTGTTGTAGAGTTTGTTTATGGCAGGAGACCACCAGATTGGCTTCCTTTTTTTGGAGGATAGCATCTTGGTTCTGTTAGGGATTGCACGATCCATGCACTCGTGTAAGTACTGTTAATACCCTTTTACCTAAGCCCAAGAAGCCTGCTCTACTGTCTGAAAGACCACCAATCTGCTCTTTCAACATGTGAGACATAGTGACAGATCGGGGAGGGTTGCTCTTAAGCAGGAAAGTAGCCATAATCTTATTGATGACTCATAGTCTTTAGCACCTTTGGATGTATTTGTTTGGTGTCCATAACTGTGCCAGGTGATCATGCCAAGCTGTTTACTGTCTTTTGTTACATTCCTTCTCCAGTAGCTGATACTGGAGAGCTGCTCAGGCCTTCACACTACAAAAATAACCTTCTTCTAATTGGTGAGTTAAATACCAGCATCTCTGGCCCTTATGCACATCTACTTGTTCAGTTCCTGTATGATCTGAAACTTGCACAGCTGGTCTCGGAAATGCCCACAGCTAATGTACAGTCTAAGATCCACTCCCCTTTTGTCATTGTTACTTTTGTTTTACTTTCAAAGGAATCTAGAAGCCCCTCCTTAGCCGCAGCCTTATTCTCGTTTTGTAATCAGGCAAGAATGTAACGATGTTCATAGGTTCATAGGTTCATACTAGGCTATCTGCCCTAGGGCATTTACAAGCCTAGCCAGAGTATGTTTGGCTTTTGCCACCCATTTTAAATGAATTTTGCTATGCCCTTTTTTGCGGTTAGTATACTGTGCCTCTGTCTAACAGTAACACAGAAGTGATACCCGGAGTAAATCTACGATCTCCCATCCACTCATCAAGATTCCTCTTGAAGAGAGTCAATGAGGGACTCTGCCTAACCTGGACTGGGATTTTATTCCAGAGTGAAGGGAGCCTCTGGGTTATGAATCTGTCCCTCCAGCATGTCCTATTTATTTCAGTGCTGAGGTTCAAGTCTCTCGAGCTCGTAGCTCGATGGGATTTGGATTTTCTGAGGTGCAGCATGTCCATTAATTCCGGGTTGGACATGGCTTTATACTTCAGGCACAGATCGCCTCTGAGCAGGCGGTATGCCGCTGAGTAGAGCTGGAGTTTCTTTAACCGGACAGCATATGGCATCTGTTTGATCCTCTTGTTGAGGTACTTTTGGGGTCTTTCCAGTTGCTGCAGGTGTCTGGTAAGGTACATCCCAAAAGGGGCATTGTACTCAGTTATGGGCCTGATGAAGGATGAGTAAAGAGGCACGATGACCTCCCCTGATCTAGATGTGAATCCCTTCATGATTAGGTGGGCTATATAAAATGTTTTTCTAACCACTTTGGCCACGTGGTTGTCGAATGAGAGATTGCTATCAACTTGGGTCCCCAGGTCCCTAATTACTTCTTCCGTACTTAATGGATTACCATCTATGTGGTAATTTGTGGGCACTTTGTTTTTGCCGAAGGGGATGACTATACACTTTTTGGCATTTAGCTTGAGGCTATGGCTCTGGCACCAGTTGTCTGTTTCTATGAGGCCCTTTTGTAGGATGCTTGTGTCGGCTGGAGAGTCGATTTTGGTGCCCAGTTTGCAGTTATCTGCGAACTTGGTCAGCTACAGTCCTTCCGTGTTGGCCTGTACCTCCGAGAAATATATACCGAACAAGAGAGGTCCCAGGACTGAGCCTTGTGGAATGCCACTTGTAATTGGTTTGGAGTCTGACATGGCTCCAGCAATTCTAACCATGTGGGTTCTGTCCTTGAGCCAGTTTGCAACCCATCTAGTGACATAGGGGTTTATAGTTAAGCTGGTGAGCTTATCTATAATGCCCGAGTGGGGTATTGTATCGAAGGCTTTTGCGAGGTCCAGGTAGGCTGTGTGGACCACCTTCCCCTCGTCAATGACCTTGGTGACTGTTTCAAAGAAATCGACCAGGTTTAAGAGGCAGGATCTGCCCTTAACAAAGCCGAACTTTGTAGGATCCAGTGTCTGTAGGTCCCCAATATCTTTATTTAAGAGGTCCATGATGATCTTTTCCATAGCTTTGCAGACCAAGCTAGTCAGGCTTATGGGGCGATAGTTTCCAGGATTCGTTGAGGCACCACCTTTGTGGAGAGGGACCACTGTTGCTGTACGCCACTCTTTGGGTACATATCCTGTAGTAAGGCTGAGATTGAACAGTAGTTTTATGTTTGGGTTTAGTTCTTCTTGGAGTTCATGTAGGATGCAGCCCGGGACACCGTCTGGTCCCATTGATGCTGTGTTTTTTGCTTTGGAGAGGGTGGCTCTTACCTGAGCATCTGAGATGTCAGGGGGGGCAGCACTCTGCTGGGATAGATATTTGCCCTTTTGGTGGGGAAGAGGGGGAGAAGTTTGCGCTGAACCTGTCAGCTAGGATGTTGGCAATGTCTGTGGGTTCGGTGTATTTTTTGTCATTTTGGACTAATTCTGAGCATATCTGGGAATTCCCACCCAGGTTACTAACATAACTAAAGAAAGCCTTTTGATTATCCTTAGTGTCCTGTGCAATTTTTCTCTCGAAGCTGGCCTTAGATGATTTTATGAGTGCCCGTAATTTTTTGCTAATACTGATCAGAGATGCCTTCCCTTTTTGGGATTTTGCTGTATCATGTAGTAGCTTCCTCCTTCTATTGTATAGTTTGTTTATGGCTGGGGTCCACCAGACAGGACGCCTGCCTTTGGAGGATTGGGTCTTGGTTTTGTTTGGGATTGCATGATCCATGCATTCCTGAAGGTGTTCATAGAATGTGTTTATAAAGGATTCTGCGGTCTGGGCCGTATTTTCCACAGGCCCAGGGTTTTTGAAGGATTCCACCTCAGTTTTGAGGAGTGTGAAATTTGCTTTAGAGAAGTTTTTCACTGTGGTTTTCTGGGCAGGGGCTGGGGTCGGGATGTGAATATCTAGTGAGATTAGTTTATGGTCTGATCTTACCAGTGAGGGATACACTTCTGGTCTGGAGCATAGAGTTCTCATGTTGGTGATGATCAGGTCCAGTATGTTTTCCCTTCTTGTGGGAGTGGTAACAAGTTGTTCCATAGCATTTGAGTTTATAAATTCTAGGAACCTTTGGGCTAGGGTGTTGGAGCTAGAGTAATGCTCCCAGTCTATGTTTGGGTAGTTGAAGTTGCCCAATATAATGGTGTTTGGAGAGACCTTCATATTTTCCAGTGTTCTCAGGAAGGCCGAGTGGGGTTCCTGGGTTTGGGCGGGTGGTCTGTAGCGAGCTATAAACTGGAAGGCAGTTTTACCCACTGTTAGTTGCACATGGATAGACTCTGATGTTTCGTGCTGTGCCACCACCCTGGAGGTGTGGGTATCTTTGACGAATATTGATACTCCCCCTCCTTTTGTGGTTCGGTCCAAGTTTTGGGGTCGAAAAACATGGCACAAGGTGTAACCTGGTAGTGCTGGGGTGCTGTCGGGAGCCTTGAACCAGGTTTCTGTTACTGCATAGATATCGATGTTCTCCATGCTAAGGAGAGTTTCGAGTGCGTGCATCTTGAGGTTTAGACTTCTGGCATTGAGTAGCATTACTCTTAGTTTCTTATCCCTTGTGATACCTATGGAGCTGGGTTTGTCTTTTGAGCCTTGCCTAAAAAAGGCACTATGGAGGTGGCAAGAGCCTTTACCAATATCCGAAAGCCCAGAGGTGACATGTGCAAGCCGTCCCTAGCGAAGCATCGTGGCTTGTCAAGCATGTCATCCCAGGCTGACAGGCATTGGATCTCCTTTGAATGACACCAATACTTAAGCCAATTGTTGAAATTGATCATCTTGTCTTCATATTGTGGCATCATTCTTGGTGAGGGTAAGATGCTACTCAACGTCAGGGTCATACCGGCCTGGGCTACATGCTCAGAGACCTCCTCTGTCTCTTTTCATGTAGTCCAGGGAGGTACGTCTCAGGTCATTCACACCAGCATGGACAATGACTGAGTCATATTTGTACTTGCCTTGGAGTGACCGGAGTGCTTGTGTTATGTGGCGGATCCTAGCACCCGACAGGCAGCTCACCGTGACCTTCTCCTTGTTCAGCCTGGTGAGTGGGACGTCAGTGTGCCTGATGATTGAGTCACCTATTACAAGTGTATCAGGTGTGTTGTTTAGCCTTGAGGGCTGTGACTGTTCGGCACACTGGCTTTGTGAGCTATGTGTTGCACGTGTTTTGTTTTGGGGTAGCGGTTGCTTGGGTGTCTGCTTTGGAGGTCTCTGTTGCTTAGGCAGATTTATATTTAGAACCTCCGAGTATGTTTTTGTGTGTTTATGTGTTTGGTTTGCTGTCGTGGTAGGTCTGTGTGAGACTGGAATTCTACTGAGTGTGGTTTCCTTCTCCTGACTGGTTATGCCAGTACTGAGTTGAGAGAGCTTAGCCTCCAGTTTGGCTATATGGTTGCATCTCTCACATGTGTTGGAATTTGTTGGGAGGAGGAGAGGGTTGTCTGTGTACATGAGGCAATTGTAACATTGCCTCAAGATTCCCAGATTCACCAGCTGGACCGGAGAGGAGATTGACAACTGACCTTTGGACATGCTAGAATAGTATTGGGAATTCCTTTATAATTGAAAAAAGGGCCAATGGGGAACAAGGTACTCAAGGGGAGTTTGTGAGGGTGTAGTGCTTTTAATTTTTTAGTGCTGACTTATATAATTGCTTTAGTGAGCAAGTGCCAGGCTTTAGAGTAGGAATAGGGTGTTTATTATGAGAACTAAATCAGTTCTAAGGGAAAAAGTGAAGAGCAGACTTTGTGGAGCTTAGAGTGGTTTAAACCCAATTAAGCGGCGTTGCCCGATGCTGTGCTATGCGCAAAATCACGCAAACCGGGTTTTATACAGGGGGGACTTGAAAGAGCTAGAAATTGGCCTAAAACAGCCAATAGACTACCAGATTCTTGTGCTAGGAACACTCCTCCAGGGATAGATAGGCTGCTCTAAGCTCCCCACTGCCACTGGTGAACAAAGAAGCCTCCCTTTATCCAAGAAAGGAAATGGGCAACACAGGAACTTTCCAAAAGTCCAGAATACAGCAAAGCCTGTATTTGGACTACTCTAGGTCAGAAAAGACGGGAAACAAAGATAATTTTTTTTTCTTTTTTGCAACAAACCGTAGGAAAATGCAATAAATATGTAACGCAGGCTAGCGCACTTGAGTGTGTAGCCTCAACAGGTAAATGCAACAAACAGGACAAACTTTAAAAGTGCAGGTGCAAAAACAACCTTAAACAATTTAAAACAGTTCAAGAAGCAGAAATACTTGCATATTAGCTAGATCGGACAGTCGCCCAGGTAGTAGCAGGAAAAAAAACACTTTTATCAGGTTAGCAGTCTGAGCCTGGTCTACAAGGCTATGAAGGTCGACTGCTAACCTGTTGTCACAGTAAGAACTTCACTTCTTTTGGGGAATGCAAGGTTCATCTTTAACACATCAGAGTCAGCTTTAATACCATTCTGAAGGAAATTCATGCAGGTTCTGCCTGCATAAAATTATACTGAGTTCTCAGTCATATTTAGGATACATTTGTCCCCTTATTTGAAAGTGCTACAGGTAGAAGGTACTCATGGTTTACAGGGGAGTTGAAACAGTTCATCAAGCTATGGAACAGCAGGTGGTCTGTGTAAATCATGTAAGAAAAGTGAACACCTTCAAGTTGTTTACATTTTTGTTCAAAGAGAGTAAAAATGCAGTTGAGACACATCAGGACTTACCTTATAGCTAAACACTACTGCCTCTTGTCCATACCATACCCTTTCTGAGGTGAAAAGCTGGCTGGTAATTCCAAGAAAATGGTGGTTGCTCTATCTTTATAATATATTTATATAACACACACACACACACACACACACACACACACACACACACACACACACACACACACACACACACACACACACACACACACACTTTGCACTTCATTCTGTTGCAAAGTCAGTTTATTGACAGAGTGAAGTGCTTGGTAAATTTGTCAAACCATCTTTGTTGTGTGCTGGGAGTGCTGGAGATGTCAGCAGGAGGAGGAAGTTGGAATACTTGCTGTTAAGGTAAGTGCAGGTTTCATTTTTTATGTCGAAACCTTAAGATATACTGGATCTTTCATTGGGATGCATGGCTAGGCTTAAAAAGGCCCTTGTGGTCATTAGCCTAGTAAACACCTATGAACCTATTAAGGGTGCACGTGTGTGTGTGTGTGTGTGTGTGTGTGTGTGTGTGTATACACACACTCATGGACATGTGCTTATGCATGTATGTGTGTGTGTGCATGTCAGTGTGCTTAGGTTAAAGGAAAACTTCACCCTAGAACTAAAAAAAAAAATTTTTTGACCCTATCTTTGTTTCCTGACCTATTTTAACACCTGAAAATCACACTGGGGCTTGATGTATCATCATGATCTTGTACTCCCTCAAACCTTTCTCTTACCAGACATAAGGAAGTAACTTTGAATTCCCATACCATTGACATATAATGGGATTTGGGAGGGTCACTGTTATTTTATTTACCTTCTGTAAAAGGATTGCTTCATTTCTGTCTCTAATCACCCTCATTACTGCTTGGCTCAGTCCTTGTTTTACACTGTACTTAGAAGTTATCCAGTTACAGCCAGAACAGTAACTAAATTGCAGGCTTTTGTTCAGGGTTTTCTTTTGTAGTTTGAGGAATTGATTCTGCAAGAGTCTCTCAGTGCAGTGACAGTCTTAACACCTCTGCAGTAGTGTAGGAGGAGGGGACTCTAAATTCCTTTTGAACTACAAAAGAAAACAGTGATCCCCGGGGTGAATTTTCTATTTTCCAACCACTCATTAAGATTTCTCTTGAAGAGGGCCAGTGAGGTGCTCTGCTTGACATGTATGGGAAGTCTGTTCTATAGCATGGGTAGTCTCTGGGTTATGAACCTGTCCCTCCAGCATGTTCTGTTGATTGTGGTAATGAGGTTTGAGGTCCCTGGAGTGTGTGGTGCAGAGGGATTGGGATTTCTTTAGATGTCGAAAAATCACAGAAACGCCAGTAATTTATTGAAGCTTTCGGGCTCTCAACCCTTCATCAGCATACACAATACCAAATACTTTACATTTAAATAGAGGTAACAGTTAAGAACTCATGACAAAACCAGCCAATAAAATTCACTCAATTAAATTCAAAAAACAATTACTTATTGAGAGAAATCATAAAAAACATTTAAAATGTGAATAATAATATCATAACAGTTTATAACAAGTTAAAACATTTCATATCCTTAATAGCCTATTTATTAATTTAATCTATATATAACTATTATGTGTTATAAATTAACCATCTGTTGTCTTAATAAAATAGGTTTTATACTAATGGCGTTATTTAAACCAGGATGCATGCAGATACCGCTCCTGGTATCTGATATTATTCTTCACATTTTAAATGTTTTTTATGATTTCTCTCAATAAGTAATTGTTTTTTGAATTTAATTGAGTGAATTTTATTGGCTGGTTTTGTCATGAGTTCTTAACTGTTACCTCTATTTAAATGTAAAGTATTTGGTATTGTGTATGCTGATGAAGGGTTGAGAGCCCGAAAGCTTCAATAAATTACTGGTGTTTCTGTGATTTTTCGTTGTTTTTGAGAACTTCTTGCTCTATCTTAGTGTTTTAATTTCTTTAGATGTAGCATTTCTAACAGAGCTGGGTCAGACATGGCTTTGTAAGTCGAGCAGAGATCGCCTCTAAGTAGGCAATATGAGATAGAAAATAGTTGGAGTTTTCTGAGTGTTTAAGGCCTAGGATCCTCTTTGTGAGGTACTTTTGTGGCCTCTCCAGTTGTTGCAGGTGTCTAGTGAGGTACATGCCAAATAGGGCATTATACTTGATGATTGGCCTAAAGAGGGAAGAGTAGAGGGAGGCAATGACCTTTTTCTTCCTGGATGCAAAATCCTTAGTAGTGAGATGTGCCACATAGAAGGACTTTCTGACCACAGTGGCAACGTGGTGGTCAAAAGAGAGGTTGCTGCCAACCTGTGTTCCCAGATCTCTTATAATGCCTTTTGTTTTCAGTGGACTACTATCAGTGTGGTAATTCAAGGGAACTGGGTTTTTCCCAAAGGGGATGAAGACACATTTTTTGGCACTGAGCTTAAGGCCATGGTTCTGACACCAGTCGTTGTTCTCATTGAGGCCTTTCTGTAGGATGTCAGCATCATTTGGGGAGTTAATAATAGCTCCCAACTTGCAATAATCTGCAAACTTTGTCAGCCAGAGTCCCTTCGTGTTCGCCTGGACTTCAGAGAAGTAGATACCAAACAGGAGAGGACCCAGGACTGAACCCTGTGGGACTCCACTCATGACTGGTCAGCAGTCTGACTTGGAGTCAGCTACTTTCACACTGTGGGTTCTATCTGTGAGCCAGTTTGCAACCCACCTAGTGATATAGGGGTTGGTGCCTAGCTTAGTAAGTTTTTCTATGATTCCTGAGTGAGGAATGGTTTCAAAGGCCTTGGCCAGATCAAGATAGTCTGTTTGAACCACCTTACCTTCATCCGCAGCTCTGGTGACTGACTCAAAGAAGTCAGCCAATTTCAGCAGGCATGATCTACCCTTCAGAAAACCAAACTGTGTAGAATCCAGAGTTTGGAGATTCCCTATATCCTTGTTTATTAGGTCCATGATGATGTGTTCCATAGCTTTGCATATCCGACTCATCAGGTTAATGGGGCGGCGATAGTTCCCGGGGTCTGTAGTCACTCCTCCTTTGTGGAGAGGGATGACTGCAGCAGTGCACCATTCGGTAGGGACAAAGCCTGAGGTGAGGCTGTGATTGAACAGGGAACACAGCTGAGGTGCCAGTTCACTCTGTAGTTCATGTAGAACAAAGCCAGGGATACTGTCAGGTCCCATAGAAGCTGTATTCTTGGCCTTGAACAGTGCTGTTTTAACCTGTGCAGCAGTAATACTGGGTGCCTGGCAATCTACTGGTATTGTGATTGGTCCTTGGGGAGGGGGGTAAGGTTAGCACTGAATCTGTTTGCCAGTATATTTGCAATATCTATTGGCTCAGTATAGGAGATATCATTGTGCAGTAGCGCAGAGCAAATCTGGGTATTGCCATCGAGATTCTTTACATAACTGTAGAAGGCCTTGTGATTGTCTTTACTATCTGCTGCAATTCTGTTTTCATAGCTAGCTTTACAGGATTTGATGAGGGACCTCAACATTTTGCTGAGGCTGATAAGGGAGTTTTTCCAGTCTTGGGACTTCACCTTATTCCACATCAGTTTCCTCCTTCTGTTGTAGAGTTTGTTTATGGCAGGGGACCATCAGATTGACTTCCTTTTTTTTGAGGAGTGCATTGAATGGTAAATGTTTCCAATAAGTTTAAATCCATGTTATGGGTTTCCTGGGTCATAGAGGGGGACCTATAGCTTAAAAGGAAGTGGTATGGGATTTTGCCTGTGGTGATTTGAACATGGACAAGTTCAAATGCATTCTCCTCTTTGACCAGCCTTCAGGTATATTTATTTTTGATGTAAATTAAGACACCTCCACCTTTAGTCCTTGTCTGTGTAGTAGCTGGTATAAATGTGTGGAAGGCATTATAATCTTGCGCTGTCAGTGTGCTCCCCACAGCTTTAAACCATGTCTCAGTGACTGCACAGGTGTCAGCATTCTCTAGAGTGAAGACAGTTCTAGAGAGTGGAGTTTTTTGTTTAGACTCCTAGCATTGAGCAGTAGCACCTTTACATTTTCTTGATTTGATTTGCATTGCGTAGAAAAGCACTATGGGGGAGGAGAATGTTTTAACCATCATCCAAAAGCCTGTGGGGGAGAGATGCAGACCATCCCTGGCAAAGCAGCATGGTCTGATGACCATCTCCTTCCATGCTGACAAATATTGCAATCCTTTAGAATGGCAACAGAAGCTAAGCCAGTTATTAAAGTCAGTCATCTTTTCCTCACATTGTGGCATCATCCTTGGAAAAGGTAAAATGCTGCTCAATGCTAGGCTCATGCCAGCCTAAGACTCACATTCCAAGAGCACCATGATGTCTCTCTTCCTTCAGTCTAGGGAGGTGCTTATCACGACATTTACACCCAGATCGGCTATGACTAAGTCATACTGGTACTTGTGGTTTAGTGACCTATGTTTATGCGTAATGTAGATCCTATCCCCTGATAAACAACTGACTGTGACTTTTTCCTTATTCAGCCTGGTGTGGTGGCTTGCCCTATTGGTTTAAAAGTAGAGGCTCAGTGAGATGTGGCTGTATGTGTTGATGTGGTTAGTATTTTGAAAGAGAGCATTCTGGGCTGCTGAGGATATTTGTTTTGTGTACTTCATCTAGGAGGTCTTTGGTGTTTAGGAAGGTTGCATTTAAGTGCCTCAACATATGTGGGTCTGTGTGTTTGCCTTGAATTGTGTGTGATGGACGCAGCGTGTATACTACTGACAACCTGATTGACATTAGGAGTGCTTTTATGTAAGAGCTTTGCCTCCAAGCAATGTTGTGCAAATACATCTCTCACATACTATATCAGTTTGTTTGAGAATTAACTGGTTGTCAGTGAACATGAGGTAATTTCTGCATTGCCTCAGGATGCCCATTTCCTCCAGGCTGGTAATGGAGATAGTGGGAAAGTTCATATCCATGGCAATGACCCTTTTTTAATTGATTAGACAGTTGGAGTGAGAATATAAAGTAAAGTCAGGAGTATCTGGTTTGTGACTCAGTGACCGTGCTTGTCACATGAAACTAGTTGTCCTGTATGCAACTAGGCACTGGTGAAATTTCAGTGGTGCTTTTACAGGAAAAATGTCAGCTCAAGTTGTGTCTGTCTATACAAAGTGTGATGGTATGAGGTATTGCCAGCTATGCCAGGAGAAGTAGGGCAGTGGAGGTATAAAACATGCTATCAAAGCTAGCTGGAGTTTTGTAAAGAATTGTAATTAATTTGTATGTCAAACTGATTTGCACAGGTGCTTGCGTTGAAAACATATTTGTAAAGCTGCTTATGTTAAAAATGTACTGACAGCGGGTCCTGCTGGACACAAAAAGAAATACACCTATATGTCAGACTGTATTGTAACTGTGGAAATAAAACAGTGTAAGAAACTTCTCTGTGTGGAAGATTTTCAGTCCATATATCTCTAGCTAATCACTGTATATTAATCAGATCAGACAATAATAGTAGAAGTAGCGAATTTAAACTTGTCTTAAGTAAAAAAAAAAAATAATAAAAAATATATAATCGTACAGAATTATATATTTTTTTACTTAAGACTAGTTAGTTTAAATTCTTTTTCTACCACTATTGTCTGATCTGATTAATTAATACGATCTGTAATGTAGATCTGTACGTATTCCATTATCCAGTCAAATGCTTTTTTGTAATCTGTCTTTGCTGTACTTCAATTCTTCCCTTTTTTTAACAACTCACTGTTATGCCTTTATCAACAAATGATCCTCTGTTCCATAAGACTTTCTTCTATTACCTGTTTGTTCTTTTGCCATAATTGAATGTTTTTCTAGATAGCTACTAACTTTGCATCAGTTCCAGTTTATAACTGATATATTGTCAGAAGGTAAGTTATTGGTCTATAATTCTTAGGATGGCTTACAGGTGCGCTGTTAAGGAGCATCATTTTCCTGTTAGCCAGGTTGGTGCCTATTTGGGATGTGCACCTAAGTAGTCCTTACTCTGTGCTAAATCTTTGCGTAAAGATGCTAATAACTTAAGCCAGAACTTGGGTACTGTGTCTGGGTCTAGTGTTTTCCAGTTAGGAACTTTTATTAAATTTTGTCTCTTTTTCTCTGGCTGTTCATCCAATTCTGCATCTTTTACAATAGAGTTCCTTACTTTTTCTTTTGATTCTTCTGTCCATTCAACATCCTTATGTTCAACACTGTCTTCATAAATACTTATCAAAACCTACTTCTTCTTTTCGGGGGTTTCTATTATTTTGCTTGTACTTCTATGTTTATCTACAGACCTTCTAAGTTTTTCTGCTTAAGCTGATGTTTTTAGTTTATTATTAGAAATAGTGTGCGATAAATCCTGGTTTTGATACTGTGTTGCATTTACTACGTTCCTTTTCCATATTCTATTAACAGTGATAATTGCTTTAAAGTTTTCTGGTGACATTCTACACAATGGATATGGTTGTTGCCTCACACAAGAGGTTCCCCAGTTCGATTCTCAGTTGAGGTACCTTCTGTGTGGAGTCGGCATATCCTCTCTGTGTTCACGTGGGTTTCCTCTGGGTGCTGTGGTTTCCTCTTGCATTCCAAAGACATGCCGTATGTGGATTGGGTAATCTAAACTGGCTATAGGTGTGAGTTTGTGTGTGAGTGTGTAGCATGGAGGATCAGTCACAAAAGAGCTAGCCACCCTGTGGTGTGAACCTTGGATCTATTTGATTGTTACTGCTAAAGTGATACCCCACCCACATGTGTAAAAATGGTAAAAGGGGTTGTGGACAGATGGATTCTACTTGTTCCCATCCTTTCATTTGTTACTCTGTGTTTTTGTGGTAACACTTTATCTGCACAATAATATATTCTATTTATTTCTGTTATATCACCTAAATTTTTCCTAATAGTCTTAATTGTTGTGCTCATCTGTTTTACCAGTCTTCAAACATTTTGAGCCCTACTTTTTTAATACATTTCTTTTGACCATCGGCTTTTGATATACAAATTACATACTGGAATCCTCTAAAGTGAGAGCATTGTCGTTGTTCTCTCTCTCCTGAGAGTTTTATTCAGAAAGTTCTAGAACATCATCCCATGATGTATCCTTTTCATATGCATCCTGTTTCATCTGCTGCTCCTCCGTACGTAGACCCATTGGCTCTTCATGCCACAATATTACCTGCTTCAGTGTTGCTGCTCTTTCCTTCTCCTTCCCTTGCTGTGCAACTTCAACTGGACTTTCATGCAAGTCTTCTATATGAGGCTCCAAAAAATTGCCCTGTGGTAAATCCTCATCAGATGCATCCTGATGCTCATCTCACTGGGGATCCAATGGTCCATCATGCTGCGAGTTGTCTGTGTTGGTTGACACATTAAACCCTTCATGTTTCAGATGGTCCATCCCTTCAATTTCTGTTTGTTTAATTTCTCCCTCACTAATCATCTTTTCTACATCCCACCTTTGCAGTCTTATTTTAGTATCATAAAGTTTTCCACATCTGGGTGTGTTTGCCTGTTTTTCTCTTCAAATATTTTTGAAGTGGCTTTTTTTTATTACTTATTTAGTGTCTCTTACTCCTTTGAATAAATATTGCACCACATCAGATCTCTCTTTCTTTCCCATGCCAACGTTTCTTTTTTGTACTTTTCAAAATCCTCCGTTTTTGTTCTTTATCTTTTTTCATTTCTTCTTTTACTTCTTTTTCCAGATAGACCAGTATTTTTAGTCAATGTTATGTTTTTTCCTTGATCTTGTTGCATTAAGGAATATATATTTTTATTTGTAGCATTTGACAGTTTCATGTATGCATATTTTGCTTTCATTTCTCTCTGAAAGTTTCTAAATATCGTCTGTCTTGAAATTCTGAACTTTCTGTAAGATAGTAATAACTCATCATTTCTCTGTTATCTTCAACAGTCCACTTTATCATGTCTATGTCTCTCATTTTTTTGGCCTATCAGCTTTTGTTGTTTTTTTATGGATGACTATTACCCCCTGTACCACAGGGGAGGGGGGCACCTGTGTTTCACTGTCAGCTTAATTTCTCCAAGTCTTTTGGGTTTCTAATACCATGATGGGAATGGACCCCATTTCTATGTGAAAGTATGATGAAAGTTCATATAATTAGTATTGTTTCAGTCTTTGATGTTAGCCAAAAGTGCTCTTTGCAGCACCACAGTGTGCCCAGAACTGATGACTCATGTACCCACAGTGTGCCCAGAACTGATAACTCCTGCAATTCATATGGAGTTACATGTACTGGTAGCATATCTAAATAAGACTGTAAATTCTTTGTACATATGAGACCCATTGCTCCTACTACTATTGGAACTGTCTGTGTATCCTCCTTCTACACTGCCCTCATTGCTGACTGCAAATCCTGGTATTTTATGACTTTGTATCTCTCTCTCTGTCTCTCTGTGTGTAAAACAATGTCATCACTAGGTGTAGCAATTTCAGTGATCAATGTTACTTTTGTCTTCTTTTCTATCTAGTTTTTCTCGCATCTATTTTTTTGAACTGTCGGTAATGGGTGAGCCCATGTGATATAAACTTCATGATTCTCTATAATGCTTTGTGGCTTATGTTTCCAATGCTTGTCAGCTACTTCAGTATTCTAATGTTTGCACAATCCCCAGTCCAGCAGTCTTGCCATATTATTATGCCTTTCATTGCACAGGCCCTCTGCCATTAGTGTATCTCAACCAGCAGCAATATGTGTGACTGTTGCCAGTTCTGTTTTACAAAACCTGCATTTGATTGTTTCTCCCACATGTTCACTAGACTTGTAAACCAATGGGTACACAGTCTACTGTTCTGGGCTGCTAATATTGACCTTTCATCTTTTGGTTTAAAATGACTTCTCTCTAAAAATTCCTGCATCAGATCCTGATTGACATGAGGTTGTTCCAGGCATTTTCTGTACTTGCAGCTATATTTATGCCTTTTTCCTTATTTCTTTCCTTCTCATCTCATCCTTCTCCTTATATTTTTTCTTTTGCCTTTTGGCACATTTATTTGCTGCCCTGATTTGTATCTATTTTTGGTTTGGTTTCCATTCCTGCTTGACATCAATATGCTTCTGCTAAAGTAAGCAAGGAAGCCATTTTTTTTAAATTTTTGTGCTCCATGTTTTAAAACTTTCAATATGTTTGGATCTGATGAAGCCAGCAGATATGTATGCAGTCCTATGATTGTAGCTTATACGTGTAATCAATTTCGAGGAGGTGCACATCTCATTCAGAAAGAAAATATATAACATTAGTATATCCTGATTTTTATACATCATTTGATAAGCATGAAGCATTTTTCTTGTTTTCCTGTACAGCTTATCCAATACCTTTTGTGGCTAATTACCCCCAAACTATAAATTATAATAGATAATATTATAATATATATATATATATATGTATATATATATATTTATATTTATAATATTTATATAATATATAAGCTGTAGCTTTCATGCTTTAAATGTTGCTTTTGTACTGTGAAGATTGGGTGAAGATAGACGAAGGCTGCCAGCCTAGCCAGATAAAATGTTGGAGATAATTCTGTTATCTGTAAATATTAATGTAAACCATAGCCTTGTCTTAAATGGTAAAAATAGTGTTACATGTGGACCTGGAAAAAATGTAACAACAGTGCACTCTACTGACCAAGTAAAGCATGTTGTGACCCTTTGATGTTAGGACTCTGAGCCAGTGAGTCTAGAGTGGGGCATCCTGCCTATTGTTTTAAGGCCAGAGTTATTGGCCAGAATTTGCATGCATAAATGTCCTTTATTGCTCTGGTTTCTGCCCAGAGATGAAAAATGTAAATGTAGTTTCTGTTAGCCTGGGAACCCAGGGAAGTGTGAAGAATGATGTAATGTGAACCAGGAATGTGATTTTAAAAACAGAGAGAATCAGAGAGCATTAAGCATTTTTGTCTTGACCATCCAACTCATTAGCACTGTCTTGCTCTATATGTAAGTTTATCTTAGAGTGTTTTCTCTTAGAAATAACTAGAAACTAGAATGATTAGACTGTGTTTTTCTGTGATGTCAGAACTGTACTACTGAATTATTTTACATATTTCTCTGTGATCTCCGAACTCTTGACTAGCAATGTGTAGTAAAAAGTATTGTCTTGTGTGTTGAGTATTTGTTATTAAATATTTTTAAATCCTTTCAACTGTGGCTGTTTTTGTAGAGATAATTTAAGCTCTTTAGAGTACTTGCATGCCTTTGGTAAAATTGTACAAAACCACTTCAATAGCTTTAGCCCTGGGCTGTACTACCAATTGGATAATAATATTGCACAGTAACAATTGGGCACCCTTTTAAGGGCCTTTGAGTAGCTGATAAATATTAGTGGGTGGTGGCAGCTGGTACTACCGTATAGTCTGGGGAAAAAGGGGCACAGCTGGAGAACCTGTGCCAGCCTTCCCCAGGAGTGTCTTTGTGGTTGTATAAACTCTTCTCAAAGTGTGTGTGCCAGCTACTTGGGCAGGGACACGAAGCACTGCTTGGAGAGAGAGGGTGCTGGAGGTTTTAGTTTGCCCACTAGGCTGAGATCTGGACCCTATAGCTATGCCAGTGGGGAGTCTTATTGGGGACCTGGAGAGCAAGGCAGTGACCAGCCTCAGACTGACTGTGATCTCTGTGTGCTCTAAAGGGAAATTGCACTTTACTGTGTGCATTTGTTATCCTCCTATATGAGACACTCCTCACTGGTGTTACTGGTGAGGATTGAGGCTCCTTGATTGCTGGGCCAGGGCACAGGTGTCACATGCACATTTATCAAGACCAAATGCCATTCATATATCATCTGAGAAAGTTTTGATCACTTCCAGTAGTGCTTTCAGCTCCTCCTCTGATGAACCATACAATTTTAAATCATCCACAAAAAGACGACAAATCTTCAGACTTTGTTGTTGTCTGAGAGCCAGATTGTAACCATGACCTAATATGTTAAGTAGACAGTTTAATGGGTTAAGGGCAAGACAAAAAAGTAGCGGTGACAGTCACCCTGGAATATCCCCCTTTGAATTTTTATCCCTGGGATAAAAATCTGTCCTTTATCATGACTTATTTGCAAATTGGAACCACTTTTTCATGGTTACATTGTAAGGTGTGTCTTATACATCTGTAAGCACTCCTTTATCCATGAATGTGGGACGCTGTCAAATGCTTTTTTGTAAACTATCCATGCCGTACTTAGTTTCTTCCCCTTTATAAAATTCTCCATTATGAACTTATTTAACAACAAGTAATCCTTTTTTCCATATGACTTCCTTTTGTTCAGTTGCACGATTGAGTTTTCTTCTAAATCACTATAAACTCTGTCCAGTGTATAGTTTATATGTTGGAAGGCAAGTTATTGGTCTATAATTTTTAGGGTAGCTTGCAGGTTCAAAAAACTAGAAGAACAGGCAGAGTCCCAAAACGAACCAGTAAAAGTACAAACAGAAGACCACCAAACGTCCAATAAACTATTCCTGGAGAACGAAATTCTTTATTGCAAAAACACACAGTAGGAAGTGAATATCCACAAGCGCTTTCGCCTGAGACTATGTCAGGCTTTATCAAGATAGTCACACCTCATACTAAAATACCTTATATAGTCAAGACATTAATTTGAATTCATAACTAATTGGGTAATTGAATAATTAATCCATAACATTTATAGTTTTCATTGTGTTGCTTAGGTTTTCTGTGCAAAGCTTTACCAAGCATCATTTCAAACTAATAATCATTAAAAATGTATGTAAAATCAAAAAGTGATGGTAGATCAGTATGTACTTTTAAATAAGTAATTCAATGCTATAAGCAAGTTAAAAACCTTTTGTCACTACATGTCTCTTGAAAACAAAAAAAACTTTACAATAAAAACCATATAATAATCATACTAGAAAATCATTAATTGATGATTTGTACCAAAGTATGAATGGTATAAAATAATACGTATATAATTTTATATTGAAACTGACCAACTGTTAAATCTCTTGAAGCTATGTTAAACAATATATGTCCTATGAAAGAACTTATTGTCAATACTCCTCAGAAACTCCCAGGAGTCTTTACAAATGTGTTTAAGTGACTCTGTAGTACTTTTTGTGATTAAGTCTATGAATTTTCCCAATGGTTCGGTAATACCACCAGATCCCGCAACTATCGGTCTAAATTTTAGGGGGTGGAGGGTTTTGTGAACTTTTGGGATGCCAAAAATGATGGGAATTAAAGGTTTATTCACAAATAAATAATTAAACAATTTCTCATTAATGGCACCCTGGAATAAGTTGTCTTGAAGAATGTACTTAATTTTAGCATGTGCTATATTTATTTCATTCAATGAGATGGTATCATATTGATCAGTGTCATGTAGCATACTAAAGATTTTTTCTTCGTAATCATTCCTATACATCAACCCCCCCCCCCTTATCTGGTTTCATTACTCTAACATCTTCCTTTCTTAGATGTTCTATAAGTGCAAAACTTTCTGGGGATACATTTTTAGGTTTATTTTTGGGTTTGAGACAAATGTTTCTAATATCAAGTTCTACCAAGTCCTCAAAAATTCTGACAATAGGGTGCATCGGTGGATTGAAGGTGCTAGATCTAGTGAATGATTCTTGTAATGAAGTCTGCCCCTTAAAAAATAAACTTAAATTCAACTGTCGAATGAACAGTTTCAGCTCAAGTAAACTCTTAGAGACATTCATTGACTTGGCAGGTACAAAGTGAAACCCCTTGGTGAACAGTTCAAAATAATTATCTCCTATGTTTAAATCAGTGTAATTGTATATTGAAAAATTAGATGTTTTAGTTATTTTACAACCTTTATGTGAATCATGCTCAATAAATATGGAAAAAATATTGTCCACTATACTCATACCTAAATTTATTTCCTGAATTTCCCCCAACCCTGTTGTTGTTGATGCTGGGTCTTGTTCCCTTGCCTGGTTTGGGGAAACTGAAAAACCCGTTTTGGATTGTTGTGCATAGTGTCAAAATTACTATTATTACTGTTACTACCATATTTCTGAGCTAAACGCTCACTTCTATGTGGAACTTCACCATTTGGTGTGGGGATGTTATCGTAAGTGTTTGTAGTAAATACTGTGTTACTATTTCCTTGTTTAGTAAATCTTCCCCCTTTAGTTGCTAAGACATAGGCCGTACCATTCTTATAGTCATTTAAAATGTATGTAAAATCAAAAAGTGATGGTAGATCAATGTACATAGTTATACTTTTAAATAAGTAATTCAATGCTATAAGCAAGTTAAAATCCTTTTGTCACTACATGTCTCTTGAAAACAAAAAACTTTACAATAAAAACCATATAATAATCATACTAGAAAATCATTAATTGATGATTTGTACCAAAGTATGAATGATATAAAATAATACGTATATAATTTTATATTGAAACTGACCCAACTGTTAAATCTCTTGAAGCTATGTTAAACAATATATGTGAAGATATCATAATACAATATAAAAACTGTAGGCAATACATAAATATGATTAAAAAACAAAAATAAATGTATCTACCTTGTCAACACTAAAATTTAAAACTAGGTGTGTGCCCTAACCATTCGGACACCATCAAATCAAACTATGTACCTTTCTCTGTTTGGTGAAAATGTGTAACAGTTGGCAATAATTTCAATAAACGTAAAAATAAGCCAACTAAACAGCAATGTTATAATTTTGCTCGGTTTAACCTTAAAGTGCAACTGATACTGATAGCCTCATTCATCCCTGGTGGTCTGGAGGCAACTAATCTTAGTTGCCACATTAATTCTTGTTGTTCTAATCTGGACTCCCAATCTCCACCTCTTGGGTTTATGGGCACTTGTTCTAATACCATGAATCTTAACAACATGTTGGGACAAACTGAAAGGTGCTTAAAAAATGCATTATTATCCTTTCTCTTTTGAATATCATATAAATGCTCATAAATGCGTTTACGTAATGTCCTTTCAGTTTTTCCCACATAAAAGCTCCCACATGTCAAGCATACCCCAAAATAAATTACCCCTTTGGATGCACAATTATAATATGCCGTGGATTTAATATTGAAATTTCTTTGCTTAATGAAGTAACTGCTACCATTCATTATATATGGACATTGCTTGCAGCTGTTACATTTAAAAGTACCAACATTTGTGTCATGTAAATTACTGTCATGGTATTGTTGTTTTTCAAACATATTTTTCAAATTAGTGTTCCTAATGTTAACAAACTTCCTTTTGTTCAGTTGCACGATTGAGTTTTCTTCTAAATCACTATAAACTCTGTCCAGTGTATAGTTTATATAGTGGAAGGCAAGTTATTGGTCTATAATTTTTAGGGTAGCTTGCAGGTTCACTCTTAAGTAGGAGCATTGTTCTTCCTGTTGTTAGCCAGGTTGGTGTCTGTTCTGGGTGCGCATATAAATAGTTCTTACTCATGGCTAAATCTTTGTGCAAAGATGTTAATACTTTTAACCAGAAATTAGGTACTGCATCTGGACCTGGGGTTTTCCGGTTAGAGGCTTTTCTTAACTTTGTTTCAGTCTCTCTTTAGCTGTTACTTCACCTATTTCATATCCTCTACCTTTAAACTTCTTATTCTTTCTTTTACTTCTTCTATCCATTTAGCATCTTTGTTATGTTCCACAGGATCTTCATAGATACTTCTCCAAAATGTATCTATTTCTTCTTTTTTTTTTTGCAGTCTTTCAATTCCTTTTACCTTGTTTCCCAGTTCTCTATAAAACTTTTTTGGGTCATCAATAAATTGCACTTTTTCTTTATATTTATCTTTGTATCTTCTAAGTTTTTCCACCTGTACTAAAATTTTTAGTTTATTTGCGATAGTGCATGATAGATCCTGGTCTGTTCTAATATTGCACATTGCTTTTATCACATCTATTTTTCATAGTATTTTTATTGATCTATTCCCTCTTCTATAGTCTTCTAACAGTGACCGTTCTTGTCTTAATTGCTTTATAGTTGTCTCTCTTCAATAGTCCCATGATGTTATTCGATTTCTCCCCTTCCTTTCTCTCACTATCCTGTCTTCTTATGGTAGAACTTTATCAGTTAATTTAGCTGCACAGTAATATATCCTGTTTACTTTTGTTATATCGTATGGATCTCTATGAACAGTCCTAATTACTGTGTTCATTTGCTTTATCAGACTTCTGACTTTTTGAGTTTTATTGACCTTCTGCACTTTATTTCTTTCATTGATCATGATATATCTGTCCATGTCTATTAAATCAAGCAACTTCTTCCAAACGGAGGGCACATCCCTTGTTTTCCAGTACCTGTGGGCATTCTATAGAAGGTTGTATAGCATCTTCCTATGACATAGTCTCATCAGTTTCAACCTGTGCTGTCCATTGCTCTGTCATATGGGAATTCACTGGCCTATCACTCCTTCAACATCGAGTGCATCAGAGTTTCCACAGTTTCCTGTTCCTTCCCTTGCTGTCTAGCTTCAAGTGAACATTTATACTGGTTTCCTGTGGAAGGCTTCAAATTATCTTCATATGGCACTTGACCAATTACTTCCTGTTCCACTGTTTTCCCCTTAATTTGGATATCCATTACTCTATCTTGTTGTGGTGCTTTCTGAATTGGATTTTGTACACTGAATCCTTCACTTTGCAGGTACTCCATAAGCTCAGTTTCTATTTCTTTAACTTCTGTGTTACTTATGAGTTTTTAGGATAGTTTTCAGGTTCCCTGTTTAGGAGGAGCATTATTTTTCCTGTTAACCAGGTTGGTGTCTGTTCGGGGTACCCATATAAGTAGCTCTTACTTGGAACTAAACTTTGTGAAATAATGTAAATATTTTTAGCCAGAAGTTAGACGCTGCATCTGGGCCTGGGGTTAGGACCTTTTCTTAATTTTGTTTCAGTTTCTGTGGTCATTAAATCATCCCATTTCATATCCTGTACATGGAACTTCTTACTGTTTCTTTTACTTCTTTTATCCATTCAACATCTTCTTTGTGTTCCACAGGGTCTTCATGGATATTTCTCCAAAATGTGTCTATTTCTTCTTTTTTTGGTGGTGGTTTGGTTCCTTTTACTTTGTTTCCCTATTCTCTATAAAACTTTTTTGGATCATCAATGAATTGCTTATTTTGTAATCTTACTTCATAATTATCTGCATATCTTCTAAGTTTTTCTTCCTGTGCTCTTATCTTTAGTTATTATTTGCGTTCGTGTACCATAGAACCTGGCCTGTCCTAATGCCATGCATTGCTTTTACCATGTCACTCTTTCTAAGTATTTTGTTAATCTGTTACCGTTTTTATGTTCTTCTAACAGTGACACTTCTTTTCTTAATTGCTTTATAGTTTTCTCTATTAGATACTTCCATGATGGTATTTGATTTCTGCCCTTCTTTTCCCTTCTTGCCCTGTATTTTTGTGGTAAGACTTTATCTGTTAGTAATTTTGCTTTACAGTAATATATACAATTTATTTCTGTTATATTGCATGAATTTATGTTATACTCTTGATTATTGTGTTCATTTGTTTTATCAGACATCTAACATTTTGGGCCTTATTGATTTTATGTAATCTATTTCTTTCATCGATCTTATGTCTATCCATCTCTATTAAATCAGGCAACTCTTCCCTTAGATCTTTTTCTTCTAAACTGAGAGCACATTCTTTGTTCTTCATTTTCTATGGGCATTCTATAGAAAGTTCCACAGCATCTTCCTGTGCCGTATTCTCTTCAGTTTCATCTTGTGTCATCCTTTGCTCTTTCATACGGGAACTCGCTGGCCAGTCAATCCATAACATTAACTGTGTCAGAGTTGCCACAGTTTCCTGTTCCTTTTCTTGCTTTGCAACTCCAGCCTAACTTTTGTACTGGTTTCCTACTGAAGACTCAAGAGTATTTTCATTTGGCAACTGATAGATGCTTCCTGTTCCACCCTTTTCTCCTTAATTTGTGGACTCACTGTTACATGATGCAGTATATGCTCCACGTGCTAATACTTATAGAAAAAAGTATAGGAGTGTTAAAAGTGTTTTACTGGCTTTTAAAGCCTTTGAAAACTAGTAAAGCACTTACAGATGTCAAACAGTCAACAGGCAGAAACAGTGTCCTGTCTGTAGAAATAAGTGCTTTAAATCTGATGACACTTAATTCTAACACACTTTTTATAAGTGTGGCAAAGTGAAGTTCTGACAGCCTTTTTTTTTTTTAAAGTACTTTTTTGGCAGTGTTTTTTGCTGACCAGCACTCTCTGCTGTTAATCCCTGGCATAAGACCTTATGTTAGCAGCACTAAGATGTGCTTAGAAAGCTTTTGTTCAGCACACGTATGCACTGTTAGGATCGGGTCTTATGCTAGCAGTGTGTGGAAGGTGCTTAACAAGTATATCTTCCTCCTGATTTTGGAGCGTAATTGTGGCGCTCACTGCATTGCATTCGATCTTGCAAGTAAGTACTTCCTTGGTCACACTCATTCTGCATTAGAGTCTTGTGATTTTATAAGAAAATTAAGCTGTGAATGTATCTAATTGCTTGTCTTTTTTTGACACAGATGGAAAGAAAAGAACTGTTAAAATATTAATAAGTAGTTATACTCTCTGTATGATGTGCTTGAGGTTGACATATAGCCAAAATAGAAATGGGTTGAGCAGGGCCATCCTTAGGTGAACTAGCACTTTAGGCAAAAAAGTCCACGGTGCTTCACCCTGCTGCCCCCCCCCCCCCCCCTTCTGGCCTGTCCACAACACGCAGACTGTTCTCTTCTTCCTTTTCCCACAGTTTGTCTTACTATTTAGTTTTTCCAGCATTCATTCGGTCAACATACCCTAAATAGGCAAGAATTTTACTCTGATAAATATGGAGGAAATAACTATATTAAGCCTGGAGATCTCAGATCCACTTGGCCCCCAAAAGCCATTTTGGAAGGGGGGGGGTCATAGATACTCTGGGGTGCATATCAGGGTTTTTCTAAATCTCTTTCATCCAATGATGGCCTGAAAAAAATCCAATTACATAAAGAAATTGTCCTCCTCTTCAACTTTGCTTTTTCTTGCTTTCTTTTAACCAGGACTGCACTACAACGAATGTGGAGGAAATAGCTGAATTAAGCTGGTGATTTTGTACCTAGCTGTAGAGGTGAATTTTAGACCTTTTTTTCCTAACAATCTGATCATATGATGGCCTGAGTGTTTTACATGAATGGGGAGTCTGTTCCATAGCAGTGGTGTTAAAAGAAAAAAAATAAGTTGGATTCTTGAGCTTTTACTTTTTCTTGCATGCTTTCAAAAGACCCCGAGTGAACAAGACTGCACTAGGAGGAAATAAATCCATTAAGCCAGGGGTTTGGGGGCTACTAGGCCACTACAATCCATGAGGGTTCTAGATGCTCTGAAGTACATTTTCGTGTCTTTTTTCCAACCTCTTGATCAAATGATGACCTGAATAGAAACCGTAAGGAAATAAATAGTGTCCATTTATTTTCATTTCAAGAAAGGAAAGAAAAAGAGATAAAGAAAGAAATGAAATCCAAGGCTTAATGCTCAAAACTGATAAAATAGCAGTTCACAATAAAGTTAAAAGGCAAATATTTGCATGGATACAGAAAGCAAATCTGAGGGAAATGCCGGCTTCTTTTACCCCCCCCCCCCCCCAAAAAAAAAATGTCATCTTCTGTGTAACCACTCTTGTTAGATTGAGATGAAAAAGAAGGCACAAAAGTCCACAGTCATATAATATTTCACTTTGCTGCTGTCATACATATACACAGCATGCCTCCTCACCCTTTTCCCCCAAAAGAAAACTGCCTTCTGTGTACCTCTTTCACATACTGAGATAGAACTTAAAAACTGATAGCGCATAACTTATTTCACCTCTTGTTGCCAGACATATACACAGCATGCTTCCTCACACTCCCACAAAAGATGGCTAAATGGTTTCTCATCTGATGGTTGTGAGGCAATGAAAAAAAATTATCACAGTAATGTTTCCAGCTTGTTACTCCTAGGCAGCACACTGCTCCTACACATTCTATGGAGAGTCTGTGCACACCTTTGAAGTTCATGAAGAAAATTAAAGAAATAAGGGCTTTGTTCCCAGCCCCCCCCCAACAGAAACTACAATAAAGTCATGTGCCACACCCCTGAGAAGGGCTAATTTTAGACTAGGTGGGGTTCAGAACAAGGGCCACTTCTAATCCTGTGCCAAAATCCTTGTATACAGCCTTGGAGTGTGGGGGTCACCATGTCCTCAGAAGCTGTAAAGATAATGATCTGCAAAGCATTTTATACCTTGTTTTTGGAAGAATTAAACTGAGCAGATCACAAGAAGATCAGTTACTTTTTTTTATCAATATAGCCCCCATCCCACAAGGTAGTCATAGCCACGTCTGTCTACAATTCAGGCATATGACTGTGATTGAAGAGGATGCCCATGTAATGTAGTTCATCTTTGCACCATACAAACAGTTGCCACATATTAACATATATTAGTTGCCTTAAACCCTTCACGTTAGTCATACAAAGACAGAATAATGAGCAAGAGAAATAAGTCCCTCGTTAGTCTAAGTCGCCTCACAGCAAGACGTTGTCGCATTCAATTCTCAACTAGAGCATCTTCTGTGTGGAGGCATGCGTGAATGGGCATGCCTTCATTGAAGGTTGTGCGTCAGGGCTGGTAACTCGGCACGTAAAAATCCACTACCAAAAATTAGCGGACCGGAGTTCTGCTGTGGCGACCCCTAACCGGGATAAGCCAAAAGACACAACAAGGGTACTAGCCAAGTCTCTGAAAGCATACTTGGAAGCAAAAATAGCCTCCAAAGCTAAGGATAACCATAAGGCATTTTTCAGTTGTATCTGCAGTCTTAAAGACAACACCTAAACAATGTGCAGAATTAGTTGTACATGGAATCACCTATACTTAGATGGAAAACACAGCAAATCTGCTGGCCAACAAATTCAGCTCAATTCTTACCTCACCATCACTCCCAGTTCTCCCCAAAAATACCTTCCACCACTCCACTGCCAATTATCACCAAAGAACAGGTTGCCATTGCACTCTCTAAAGCTAAAAACATGGCTTCAATGGGGTCTGCCATTGTACCAAGTTACCTATTAAACAGCTTAAATCAAGACTTAGCAGGCTCATAAGGATCTCTATTTAACTATAGCCCCTGGACTGGCTTTGTCCTGACAGAGTTGGGAACAGCAACAGTTATACCTCTGCATAAAGGGACCATCTGCTGACCCAGAAAATTACAGACCCACAAGTTTGTCTAGTCTTGTGTGTAAGGCCATGGAAAGAATTGTCATGGATCTGATAAATAATAACATAGGAGACCTCCAAACACTGGACCTGACCCAATTCAGCTTTGTCAAGGGCAGGTCATGCCTACTGAATCTGCTGGATTTCTTTGAGAAAGTCAGTAAGGCCACGGATGAGGGTAAAACAGTACATACCACCTGCCTCGACCTGGCCAAGGCATTTGACACAATTCCCCACTCAGGTATTATAAATAAACTCATAAAATTTGGCATAAATCCCTATGTCATCAGATGGATAGCCAATTGGCTCATGGACAGGACATGTGGTTAAAGTGACTGAATAGAGATCCAGCAAAAGCCAGTTACTAGTGGTGTACCACAGGGCTCAGTGTTGGGACCACTCCTGTTTGGAATATACTTCTTTGAAGTCAAGGCAATTGTGGAAGGTCTCTGGATAACAAAGTTTGCTGATGACTGCAAGCTGAGGACAATCACTGAATCCCCCAACAATGTAGATATCCCTCAGGAGGGTCTAAATCAGACAAATGATTGGTGCCAGAACCATGGCCTTAAACTAAATATAAATAAAATGTATTATAATACCCTTTGGGAAGTAAAGTACCTCTGCAAATTGCAACATAAATAGCATGTACCTTAGAGTGGACTCAGAGATGAGAGATCTAGATGCACAGATAGTAGCCTTAACTTTGACCGCCATGTGTCCACAGTGGTGAGGAACTCCTTTTATGTGGCACAACTTATAAGTAAAGGTATGGTATCCAGATCCAAGGAAATTATAGTCTTGCTGTACTCGGCCCTCATTAGACCAATAATTGAGTACAGTGCGCCATTTGGCATGTACTTGACCTGGCACTTAAAGCAGCTGGAGTGACCTCAGAGGTTCCTCACAAAATAGGGTGTAAACAACATGAACTATGTGGATAGACTAAAAACCCTATCCATTTACTCTCCTACTGACTGCACTCACAAATCTAACCCTGATGGATCTGCTTCATATCCACAAGTCAAACAGCACAAGGGTCACCTGATCTAGGGATCTAAACTTAGCAACTCAAATAAAACATGCTAGGAGACCGATGTGTCCCGGAGATTGCCCCTTCTTTGGAACAGGCTTCCTATTCACATTAAGCAGAACCCTTCCCTGGCTCTCTTCAAACACCATTTGGATCAATGGATGGGGGATCGCAATCTCTCACCCGGGCTAGTGCCTATGTCCATTATGGACATGGCCAGTCTGTAAGATACTCATTGCACAGGCACAAATCCATGCAATCCTCCTGCCGGTATTGGCCATATATTATATAAAATTGGGTTATATTGGCTAGGTTTGTAAGGGTCTTTAAGCCATTAACCTAGTAATCTCCTATGAACCTATGAAGCCACAGCAGTTACCTTGTCATTTCCACTACAAACATCTCCAACAAGTATAGTTACTTTGTCTGTGCATATCTTAGATCCAGTTTAGTCCATCTTACTTCATACAAATGTACACTGTACACTAGTTTTAAAAGCCAGAAAGAAAGAAACCTGTCTATTTAAGCTGAGCAAAGATCAAGAGGCCAGTTACTTTCAAGATACTGCATCTACCCCCCACTCAGAAGTTATAACTGCTTCTGTGTGCACCTCAGATGATTGTGACAAAAATGATGATCACAAATTGTATTTCAACTCTGTAAACTTTCATGCAAACAGTAGTTGCACATTAAAAGCATTCCAAGTTGCATCACACAAATCACACTAATCCCACAAATGCACAGTAGTCTTGCAAAGCCAGAGAGTGACTGTTCAAACTGATAAAAATAACAAATGGGTCAGTTACTTTCTACAGACAGACAGCTCCCTCTCACATGCATCACTTATAGCTAAAAAGGAAAGCCATGAATTGTATTTCTGGTTTGTATCCATGGAAACAGTAGTCACACATTAATATATTCTAAGGTCCTTAACAAAAATCAGAGTATTTCAAATGTCAAATAATGAGTAAACAGTAGCAATTTATCATAGTTTTCCCTAGACAGGCCAACATTTTTTTTCTTATTGAAATTTGTTTAGTTGGTAAAACAACAGGTTTTGCATCAATACATACTTTCAGAAGGAAAAGAAGAACAGAATTCCTATGTCTCAAATTTCTAATGGACAGTAATCCTTAATGGTTTGCCAGAAAAAAAAAGATACAAGGGGAATACCTCTTAACCATTCAGCTTAACAAATATGGACAGAGTCAAAAATGGTGGAGGGATGAAGGCCAGAAATCAGGGATCAATTTTAAATATTGTTATTTTAAATTTAGAAAGTTGCTAGAAAAACAGTTTTGCATTTTCTGAGGATATGAAATCTGAAACTTACATGTCTGACATTATTTAGTGACTTTTGTCTTCAATGATGTACCAAAACAACACAAAAGTATGTGGCAACAGTCCGTACAGTTGAGTTATGCTGCTGAGGCTAGGAACAGAGCAAGCAAAATTAGGTAACTTCTACAAAATAGGAGACAGCTGAGGAGCAGTCATCCATCCACCCAAAAGATCTGGTTGTCAGTCAGTAAAAAAATGAAACAAAACCAAAAATACTTACCAAACATCATAGCAATCTTTTGCATTGTGTTGGTCTCCTTCTCTCTCTCTCTCTAGAAATTGTTGACTTCTTGCCCTGTCCCCACTAAGTAAATAAATGCCTGAAAAGCACATTACAACAGAAGAATGAGTAGTGCCCTAGGTAGTTGCCTAGATGACATGTGCCTTTGGCTAATCATGCCGAGTGTGGTCTGCAAAAGGAAGCATGACCTTGTGAAAGTTAATGGTTATGTAACTGCATGCAGACTTTTTGCAAGTTGTGGAAAAGCCGTTTTATAGGTTACATTGTGTGATAAAGGCATGGAGAGAATATCTGCAAAAAATTTTGCATAAAATCCAGTGATTTGATGTTGTCAATCTTCGTTAATTCTTGACAGTTGGAAATATGGTTCCGATCTTCGGAACCGGCTTAGCCATTATACAACTCGCGCAAGCCAAAAACTATCGAGCTAAGTCTCTACCCACAATGACCCTCTCGCTATTACCTCAGATCTTGTTTGCCGCTCTGTCAGCAAGACGCTTCAGCCATTGCTCTCAGCTAAGTGACTTAAATTTTCTTCTATAATTTTGAATCTCTTTAAATATCCTTGAGTTGTATATTTTTCCTGATTTGTGTTTGAGTGTGAGTAGTTCTACCCTATACATTTATCCTGTGTCTCCTCTCTCTTCCTTCTTAACCCATCGGGGTTTTTTCTCCTCTACCATCATTTGTATTTCTCTTCCACCCTTTACCATTCTTGTAGTCTTACCTACCATTGTTGGTAGATCTTCTGTTTCTACCCTTTTACTTTACTGGTAGTCTTTTCTATCATTGTTGGTAGCGCTCCTGTTTTTTCCTTCCCGTCGTGTGTAAGTGTGTGACTGAATTTTTGTTCGTTAGCACTTTCACTGTTTCAATATGGTAGAAAAACCAAAAGGCATGTCTGGATTTAAGCAGTGCCAGGATTGTGGAAGAAAGATGCCCAATTCTGATGGGCATCTTTCCTGTGTCTTCTGTTTAGGAGCCCCCCCCCCACTTATAAACTAACTGTGATATTTCTAAGGGCTTCAGTCAGAGAACTTTAGTTGAGCACCATAACGAGCTCATGCTAAAAGGTTTGCTCAAAACATCTTTTAGTGAAGCCTTGTCCAAGGCCGACACTGCTAACCAGGATACTCCAAAAAAGAGAAGCCACTTGGTACCTGTATCTCAATCGGTGCTGGTGGTCCACAAACATAACACTTCAGTTCCAACCCCCTAGGAACTGACTGCTAAGGTATGAAACTTCAGCCCTGATGTCTTCTCAGCACCATCTACTTCCACAGTGCCCTTGTCTCCAGTCTTTTTTGTAGTTTCCGGCTCGGCACCAACCTTGCCTTTGGCATAGCAACATGTTTCACCAGCCCCCTCTGTGCCTCAGTAGGCTCTACCCATTCCTTCAGTGCCAAAATTAGATCAAGACCTACCCAGGACAAGATATTCTCCTTCTATAGACCCCTTCATGGGCCATCTGCCTAGCCCCTTCCTAGAGTGTGCAGAGTCTTCTTCATTTTTTTCAGTTCGATCCTGATGTCATGAGATTGGAAGATCAACTGTTGGTGGCCAGAGGTATTCCTGCTCCTTCTCAGGTCTGTCTCTCTCCTGGACTTGGGGTATTCTCTCCCAGGGCTCCTACTATTTCTCCTCCTTCAACTTCCACCAGAGTTTCAGAGCCCAGCACTTCAATTTCCCTGGTACTAGCTGTTTTGGTGATGTTAGTTAGTTCCACCTCGGTGCTGGATGTTGCCCTGACTTCATCGGTTCCTGCTGTGAAGCAGATGGACTTGCAGGGTCATGACCTTTCCACTGGTTCTGTTGGTCTCAGTCTGGTTGCGGGTCCTTCCCCAGCTCCAGCTTCGGAGGGCAAGCTCTTGGAGCGGGGTGTGACCTTGGTTTGGAGGTGGTCTTTCTCAGTTCTGGGCTCCCCCTCCACTTTGGGGGGGCACTGCCTTCCAGGTCATGGAGAAGGCCTTAGCCTCTGCAGGCTCCCAGCTAGTCCCTCCTGCATCAGAGTGTCATATTTCTTTATCCTCTGGTCCATAGTTGACAGCAGTCCCTATGACAGGACAGTGAACACAAAAGCTTCAATTTGCCCATGTACAGAGCCCTTCTTCTTAGGAGTCCTCTTCAGAGATCACTGAGGAACCACCCCAAAAGAAGACATGCAAGAGGAAGCACCAGGATTCCCTGGAAGAATCTGTTACTGAAGACATGGATTTTGATGAAGGAGAGGGTTCCCCCCCAAGACCCATCCGCTGAAGAAACTGTGTACTTGCAAGCCTTTGGTGCTCAACCATCTACTTCCTGGGTGTCCCCACCTGCTGATGATCTTATCAAGCTAATCACGCAGTGGGCTTGGAAAGCTCCTGATGCCATACAGCCTATTCCCCAGAGACCTGACAAGATACTATCATCACAGGAGGACCAACAGTATTGGGCCAAAGGTTTGACAGTAGATGCCATGGTGGTGGTGGCTGCCACCAAAAAGGAAATTGCTGATGAAAGTCCTTCTGTACATATGCCTAACAGGGAGTCTAGAATGGTGGACAGGTTTGGAAAGTGGGTCTATGCTTCATCGACCTTCGCACTTAGTTCTTTGAACGTTCTGGCACACTTTACTAGACTGTAGAGATACCTGATCATGGAATTATCAAGAACTCAAGCTGGGGCTGTGTCTAACGAGGTACAAGATAAGGTCACCTCACAGCTAAGCACCCTGGAGTCTATATCAAACTCATCCATGCACCTCATTGCACATGCAACCAAAGGTACGACCAAGGCATTGGGTTCCGGTGTTGAGATTAGGTGACACAGCTGGATGCACTTGTGTGATTTCATGGAGCCTTTCAAGTCTTCCTTCATCATTGCTGTGTTTGACAGATCATCTGTGTTCAACCCCAAAGTAAAGGACACACTAGCCAGTTGTGAAAACAATGATAAGACCCTGTCTGCTGTGGGAATTTATTTTTTTTTACTCCTAACTATCTTTTTCCACGAATCAGAGGAGTGGAAAGATGTGGTTCAAGAAGTCCCAGGGGCCTTTCCAGTACAAATATGGAGGCGGCTCCCCTCAGGGCATTGGGGGGAGATGAGATGGAAGATGTTGACCCTGAGGCAGAGGTGGTCTGTGAAACCAGGGGTTCAGAGACTCCTTCTCTGGGCAGCCCTACCAGCTCTCCTGAAAGGAGGCCTGATTGTTTACCTTTGGAAGCAGTTGGGAGAAGACTTTCACTGCACTTGACAGCCTAGAGACAAATAACCTCAGATACTTGGGTGCAGAAAATCATTACTAGAGGCTATCGCATCCCTTTCACCCTTTTTCCACATTCTTTAAGAAAAATCACTGATGTTCCACCCCATCAGAGGGATCAAGCAGCCAAAGAAATTCAAAAGTTGCTACAAAGGAGTCATCTATAAAGTCCCACCAGACCAAATAGGATCCATTTTTACTCAGGGTTCTTTTTAGTGCCAAAAAATATGGGGAACTGGAGGCCAATATTGGACCTCAGCCTTCTCTACAACTTTGTTCAGCAGACAAAAGTTCGGATGGTCACGGTAAATGTCTATTCTCCCTTTTCTAGAGGAAAATGATTGGATGTGCTCTATAGACTTTCAAGATACGTACTACCATATAAAAATGGACAGGTGCTCAAGAAGGTTCCTCCGCTTTCAGCTAGGGGGCCAGTCATTACCAGTTCAGACTGCTGCCCTTTGGTCTCACCACAGCCCCCAGGGTGTTCACCAAATGTATGGCAGCTGTCATGGCTCAAGCCAGGTTATGTGGATTCCAGGTATTTCCTTATCTAGATGACTGGTTCCTCACCACCCCTATCAGGCATCTACTGATTCAAATCATAGATTTCATCACGTGCCTGTTCAGTACCCTGGGCATAATGGTCAACTACGAAAAGTCTCAGCTATCCTCCACTCAGGACTTTAGAGTACATAGGAGTCTGCCTCAGCACAGTTTCATACATAGCTTCTTTACCCTTTCACAGGCTCCAAAAGATAAGGTTGCAAGTTCAGTCCATTTTATCAGAACACAAGGTGCCCACTCTTCTTATTCTTCAGGCTCTAGGATCCATGGCAGCAGCTATCACCTTGGTTCCACTAGCAAAGTTTCACATGAAAATACTTCAGTGGCTTCTAGTCTCACAATGGTCCATTCTTTCTTACTCAATGAATCACCCGATCCTGATAACGGAACATTGCAAAAACATCTGTCCTGGTGGATGAATTCAGAGGAAATCCTAATGGGCCGTCCCTTTGTTCCCCCTCAGCCCAAGGCCATAGTGACCACAGATGCCTCCCAGATGGGGTAGGGGGTCATTATCTAGGAAAGGCAGTCCAAGGCACTTGGTCTCCTCAAGAGGTCAAGTTGCACATCAATGTCCTAGAAATGAGAGCAATGCTCCTAGCGTTACAAGCCTTTCAAGCTGCTCTTCCTCTGTGAACAGTTGTGATCCAATCAGACAACATGTCAGTAGTCTAGTATATCAAACAGGAGGAACCAAGTCCTACCCCCTCTGCTGGGAAGCTCTCAGAGTTTGGCAATGGATGATATCCTCCAACAGCTTTCTTGTGGCAATGCATATTCTGGGGAGATCCAGTGTGACAGTGGACAAGTTGAACAGACACATTCTACTGCCTCACGAGTGGTCTTTCAGTCCCAAAGTGGTGAAAGAAATCTTTTGCTGCTGGGACCAGCCTTGTTGCATCCTATTTGCTTCACCAATGAACAACAAGTGCAGTACTTATTTTGCCCTAATACCTCCACAGGGGGAGTCCCTGAGAGAGTCTCTTCTTTTCAATTGGCCCTGGGATCTCCTTTATGCCTTTCCACCCTTGCCCCCATCTGGCCCAGGCAAGTATGGTTCCCCTTTCTATGGCCTCGCTTGGTTCACTAACCGTAGATTCTGGACCCAGTTCCGGACCTGCTGTCACACCTGTAAGGACTGCTGCATCCTGATCTTCACTCCCTCATAGCTTGGTTCCACCAGTTCTGTTAGTCACCAGGCAGAATAATATTTCTAACCCTGTCCATAAAATTCTTCTAGCTTCCCAGCGACCTTCCACCAGGAAACTCTATTCCAGTAAATGGAAAAGATTTTCTATTTGGGCCTCTAAAAACAATTTAGACCCCTTCTCAGTTCCAGGTGAAAAGGTTTTGGCATTCCTAGCTGATCTGTTCAACCAAGAAGCTGCTACTTCCACCATTAGAGTTCATTTCACAGCCATTTCTAATTTTCGCAGTGGATGTGATGACTATTCTTTAATTTCCCATCATCTGTGCAAAGTGTTTCTCAAAGGACTTTTACATATTAAACCTCTGTTCAAGAACCTGTTAGCTCCATGGGATCTTACCTTCATTTGCAGTGCTTAGTACTACCTCCCATTGAACCAGCAGCCACTTGCCATCTCAAATTCCTTTCCTGGAAAACTCTTTTTCTTGTGGCTATCACTTCTGCCAGAAGAGTCAGGCACTTTGTGCGAAACGACTGTATATCATCTTTCATAAAGACAGGGTATTGTTGAGGACTAACCCTTCCTTTCTTCCTAAGGTGGTCTCTGAGTCAAACATTAATCAATTCATTGAATTACCAGATTTATTTCTCAATTTCTCTAATAAGGGTGAATATTGTTTGCACTTCTTGGATGTTCATAGGCAGCTAAGGTTTTACCTTGACAGGACTAAAGACTGCAGAGCTTCAGACCAATTGTTTATTTCCTTTTAAGGACCAAAACTAGGAAAACCCGTATCAAAAGTGACCCTATCTAAATGGTTGCGAGATTGTGTTACCTTCATTTATGAACATAATCGAAATAAATTATCTATGCCTGTAAGAGCGCATTCATCCAGATCCATCACCACATCAGCTGTTTTTCATTCCAAAGCTTCAGCTTCTGTAGATGAAATATGTGCAGCTGCAACTTGGGCTATGCCTCATACTTTTATCACTCATTACAAATTAGATATGGTCTCCAGGGTTAGAGCATCCTTTGGCTCTATGGTCCTCAGGAATATCCTTCCATAAGGCCACCCAGGGAATAAAGTAGCTGGGGACTCTGTCTCAACTGTCAAGAATTAACGAAGATTGCCAACATTAGATAAAGAGGTTATGTACTCACCATAACATTCCATCTATGTTGTCAATCTTCGTTCCCCCCATTAGATTTCCTGGAGTATCGAACCCTTGTCCTGGGTTTTCATTAGGGTTATTACTTTGGACATTGCTTCTTCTCATAATTTCTATCTGATTCTTGCTATAGTCTGCAAACTTGATCTGTTAGAGAGAGGGGAATTGTAGGTAGAGACTTAGCTCAAGAGTTTTTTGGCTGACGCGAACTGTATAACGGCCGAGCTGGTTCTGAGGATTGGAACCATATTCCCAATGGTCAAGAATGAATGACGATTGACAACACAGATGGAACATTATGGTGAGTACATAACTTCCTTTTTTCAATGGTTTAACAGATTAATAATCAAGGAGAAGTAATTTATGAAACACGAAGCCTTGTAGTAGTCCAGTGTAATGAGAGAAATGCCTAACACAGCCTACATGGTGGACAGAAGAACTTACATGAAGTTCATTCAATTATACACCATTGTCTTTATTATCCTTTGTGGTAATATGAAAGAAAGGATTCTGCCTTCCTTGGTGTTGTGGCTTTTGCTGTTATTACCAAGTAAAGTAGAAAAACTTGTATGGTATAGCAGACCTTCTAATTATAACCTTCTTATGCATTCATCCCCCAGAGTGACCCTTGTTCTTTAACTTTCCCCCGTTTAACTTTTAAAAGTGTAAAAGTAAATGAAAGTAAAAAATAAGGAAAATCTAAAGCAATGAAAAAAGAAGATGGAGAAGCAAGTATAAAAAGACCAGCAAACATATGAGTCTTTCCAGGGAGTGAAAGCTCCAGATGTAATGAGGAAGAGTTTAGAAAAGTAGAAAAAAAAAGTTAAAATGACAAGTAGGAGGAACATAAGTAAAAAAAAAAAAAAAAAAAAAGAGAGAGAAAACAGTATATAAGAAGCTATAAAGAACACAAAAAACACCGAAACCTTTCATTAGTGCCTGAGTAACACATCAAACTGGAAGATGGAAACATTATTAAATGTGAAAATGGCATGGTATCTAATTTGATGTTTGGCAGCTGTTTAAGAAAAGTAGGGTTGATAATTATTTTCAATATTAATAATTCATAATGGAGAAAGTAAGAAAGATTGTTGAAGCAGTGGGGGGTGGAAAATGCTGGTCGTTATTTGGGACTAAAGAATGTTGAGCTGGTGTGATATTTGTAAAAAAAAAAAAATATCAAAGTGTGAATTCATTCAATCTTTCATTTCCAGATCGTCCATTTTGGGTTGTAGGAGAGCTGGATCTTAAGGTAGCACCGACTGTTATCAAGGTTGTGAAACTAATGCTGAATGGGATGCCAGCCCATTACAGGATGCATGCACATGAGATTCACACCTGTGGATATTGTGGATGATTGCAGGTCACCTCCAAATTATCTTAGAAATGTAGGAGGAAACTACGGCACCTGAAAAAAAAAACATCCAAATACAGGAAGGGCATACAAAATCTGTGCAGAATGTTCTTCAACTGAGAAGTAAACTTTTGAACTAAGCATGTAATGTAGCAAAGCTAACTGCTGCACTGTTGTGATGCTCTCAGGATTTGTTTTGCTGTTTTGTTCTGGTAGAGCAGTATCTATGGATTTAAAGAAAGAGATGTTAAGGCCAATAGTTGTGTGTGTTTATATCCTGGTTAGACAAAGACAAATATTTCTGAAAGCATTAGGCCTTTTCTACAGTTCAGGGTGGTGTACCATGGCTGACTGAATTTAAACTAGAAAAAGTAGAACTCGGGATATGGTGCACAAAGGTTAAGTGTAAAATTAGAAAAATAAATCTTGATATTGGTATGTATCAAATTGTTTCAGAATGCTAGTACATGTAAGATGGAATATTTACAGCAGTATCTGACCATCATCTTGGGAAACATTTTAAACAGTTTAAAGGGAACACTTTTTTAAACAGGGTTCATGAACTATTGCAGATTTGAAGTCATGACTGGTGAAGTTAGGAAGGAAGGATTTGGAAGAATCTTAATAAGCTTGAAAAAACATAATTTATAGAACAGTATTATTGGTAAGTTCAATTCTAGATGTCCTTGTGGGCCATTTTAAGCCTAGTCAGTTTCCTTTTTGGTGCTTGAGTTAGCCTTCCCCATTTGGTGTTCGATTGGCCTTACCCAACCCACGGTTAATAATTACATATTACCCCAGTGAGAATTACTGAGATCATACCATACATATTTTAGGGGACCCATGCATAGGTAAAGCATTTGGAAATGCCTGTGTCCATTAGTAGTACAGGGAATGGTCCTGGCGTATATTTTCCGTAGCTCATCCTTTGAACCAAGTTGCTTTTGAATATGGAGAAGGGAATGAGCTTTGTTTTACATGGATGGGGAGTCTTCTGGTGCAGCGGTATTAAAAAGAATATTGAACAATTATGGTAAAATCAGTAAATGAAGGTGATGATGAATCTAATAGTTGATAATTTTAAAAAATGAAATACAAGGAGACTGATAATAGGTAAAATGGAAAACAAGGATAGTGTAAACTGATTATGATTGTCATAAGCATTTAACAGGAAAAAGAAAAAGTATAGATGTAAATTCTTATTTAAAGAATTAAGAACAATTAAGCATATGATATAAAAAGAAGTATGTTAAGGGTAATAAGATTATCTTTTATACTTGAAATTAAAAAATAACAGAGTATTAGTATGAGTAGACGCTATTCTAAGAATTAAATACTGATAGAGAGAAATACTTAATTCTTTTAGAAGCTGAAAAATACTGAACATGTTTGAGAAAGTAGTACAGGTTTACAAGCCAAGATGATTTTCAACTTGAAGAAATTAAACACTGAAGTGAATGAAGTAGAACAGTTCTCCAGTATAGGATGGCATGCACTGTAATACTGAGCTAGTAAGCAAGGTACACAGCGTGGTAGGTCAGTTTTCACTGTAATACTGAGCTAGTAAGCAAGGTACGCAGCGTGGTAGATCAGCTTTCACTGTAATACTGAGCTAGTAAGCAAGGTACGTAGCATGGTAGGTCAGCTTTCACTGTAATACTGAGCTAGTAAGCAAGGTACGCAGCATGGTAGGTCAGCTTTCACTGTAATACTGAGCTAGTAAGCAAGGTACGCAGCATGGTAGGTCAGCTTTCACTGTAATACTGAGTTTAGTAAGCAAGGTACGCAGCATGGTAGGTCAGCTTTTAGCCTTGCTGCCTCACAGAGCTTGGTTCTCTATCTTAGTCCCTTACTTGTGTGCCCTCCATGCAGAGTTTGCAGAACTCCTCTTTATCTGCATGAGTTTTCACTTTTTCCTCTGTTTTTCTCCTGCATTCCAAAGATGTACCATTGCTGAATCACTGATCCTTCAGATTAACTGTGGGTGTTACTTGCCATGTGTGTCTCTCACTCCTGTGACGGGTTGGTTCCTCCTTTAGGATTAGTTGATCAGAGTCAGTGGCTCAACAGATTCCACACTTGCCTTTAGTGCTGGAAGACCAGAAAGCTATGTGTTCTATTCCCACTCCAGGTGATTGGATTGATGAAAATGCAGTGCAACATCTGGGGGGGAGGTGCTGCTGCCATCTGGAGTATGTTGGCCTTCACATGGGACTTTAAACTGAGGTTCTTCTGCTTGCATTGGTGGTATTTTCAGGTGGTTGTAAAAGATCCCATGGCACCTTTCAAAAAGTAGTGATAGTTCCCCTGATACCTTGGACAAATTTTCTCCAGTACTATAAATAACACATCGAGTCACCCCTGAAGAGTCCACTAGCCTGGAGGGGCTAACCTGGTCAACAAAAAATAAATAAAATGTAAAAACAACTGAGGCTCTAGAGATAAATGGTTCACCCAAAATTAAAATAATGCAAATAGAGAGTAGAACCAAAGCATGTTCCAGGTTTCAAAATAAGACTTTAATTCTATATAAAATAAAAGAAGATGAAGCAATGCATACATTGTGAAAGCACTTACCCTTACCTTCTTTTATTTTATATGGAATTAAAGTCTTTTATTTTGAACCCTGGAACGTGCTTTGGTTCTACTCATTACTTGCGTTAAAAAAAATAAAATAGTGCTGCCTTGTGTTCATGAGTGCCAGGGTATGACTCTGACTTGGATTTAGTAGGATATTAAAGAAAGAATTAATGAATAGAAGAATGGCAAAGTTTTTTTAATGGTTTCAGTGAATATTTTTTTGGAGTGGAAGTAAAGTTTATTCATTTATTCCACAATACCATCTGTATTCTATTTGGGGACATAGGAAAACTCGTGCTTATCTCTTACACAGTTTATAATCTGGGAGAAAAACACAAAAGGGTATAGTAGCAAAGATGATTCAAATAAGAATGAGTAAAATGTTCAATGATAAATTAGAAAACAAGCTAGGAGGGGCACAGGGAAATATAAGACAGACTTTAATTTATGAATAGAATTGTCTTCTTCTTTCGGCTTTTTCCTGGTTAGGGGTCGCCACAGCGGATCACCTGTCCACTCATGATTGGCAGTGGAGTTTTATGGTGTCGAGTTGCCAGCCCGGCACCCAACTTTCCACAGAAGGCACACACATGCAGCACTCGTACCTAAGTTGTAAAGATGGTTATTTAATGTATTTAGAAGATGAGAAACCATATGATAACATAAATCCTTATGTCATGTAGGATAGATCAGGATACAGAATGGTCATATTGAAATGTATATAATAATGCAAGTATGCACTATGAGCAGTGATACAGTATAAAGAAAGTTAAAGTGGGTAGAAGTATAAAATGTAAGATTATTCATCAAATAACACTTTTTTGGATATTTATAAAAATGCGTGTGAAAAAGCAAGAGTTAGAAAATTATATTATTTTCAAACGAAATGAGGGAAAATGTGCATTTCTAAATGATTACACAAATCATACTGTGTTGTCAGCAGAAGAGAAAGAGGCAATATTAAACATTTTTATGTAACAGAATTGGTCAGGATGGGTTTAAATATAAATAGAAGGAACTGTAAAGACTTGAAGAACATTGTTACCTTAGTATACATTAATAATGTCTTCCATTGCCATGTGTGAGGCTTTAGGCCTTGGTTTTAGAAGTAAAGAAGCTATAATTGAAAACTAAGAGTGTACTTTAAGTAAAATGTGAGATGCAGTCGATTTAGTTTGATGTATATGAAAGGTTTATCTGATTAAATCTATTTTAACAGGCATGAGGTGTTATAAACTGAAGTATATATGCTGTCTGTGAGTGAGAGAGAATTAATATTTTTCATAGTGGTTTGTGGTTTGAGGCTGAATCTAATAAAGAGAAGTATTCTATACATATAAGAGAGAAAAGGTTGGATATGTTCCAGGCTGAAGTTTGTTCTTTATTTTATTTATTGAAAAGTTAGAGACACACAGACAAAAATAAGTCAGGAAAAAGGAAAAGCAAAACAGGTCAGATTTTAAAATATAATTGTGAGAAAAGTAAAAGTTAGAGAAAAGATGTTGTGAAAGAACAATAAAGAAAAAAAATATGGGGATGGAGCTAGCCTGCTCTGTGTCAGAGAAATAAAGCCTTGAAAATAACCCAAATATCCTATGTTTAATTAGCACCTCAGACAATGGAGGACCCAGGGGGTGTGGATGGGACTTGAGTGGCTGATGTTGATTAATGTATCCCAGGGGGAGCTGGGCTAATCAGGCCCATTACAGTTCTGGTACTGGCAATAGTGAGTGTAGCACATGAAGCAAATGGATTAAACAGGTGTCTGTGTTATAGATTCTGGGAGTGTACAGGAATGTATATGCCTACAGGAGAGGGTATAGCAGGCCTTCACACACACAAACTTATTCATTGACCACCAGTAGAGCGGTTTGGATTGTGCAGGAAAAAAATACATGATGGCTGCCTGGATGATGGTCTCACACAGCTGGGTTTCATCTATGAGAAATTAATGGAATGATCAGTTGCAGCAGGGCTAATGGCTGGGAGGAAGTGAAATGGAAATTATACTTTTTAGACTGCCCAGAGACAGAGAAGGCATGATATATAAGTATATTATTATTTTTTTTTTTGTGAGTCATATTTAATGGAACAGTAAAACACAAATAAGAGCCTTTTAAATTGTAAAGAACAAGATAAACATTAAAAACGTATTATGAATTGCAAATCTGTTAATTAATTTTATTTATTTATTTATTTTATATTTGTTGACCGGGCTAGTCTAACTGGACATATGTTCATTTTCAGTAGAGGCCCGGGAAGATAAGCTCCAAGACATGATAAAATACAAATACAATTACAAACAACAAAAAGCAAAATTTGTAATAAATAGCAAATATAATAAAAATATAATAAAAATAATCAGATAATGGTAACGTGTTGTAAAGCATAGAGGTTAGCACAGGGTGTGTAAAGAGGACAAGAGTCATAAACAGTACAAATTGAAAGGTACAGGGACATCATACAGGTAAAGTCAGTAGTAGAGAAAGGAAGTTAGTTGTGTAGTGATATTACTAAGAATTTACTTAAAAAAGGTATGTAAAGAGGAGTGAAATAGTGTAAAATAGGGAGACATGAGAAAAATATAATAAGGAAGATGTAACAGTGGATAGTAAGCCACAGGGCAAGGTCAAGTTTAAAGAGATAGATGACTAGTCTGGTTTGGTACAGGGGCATAGCCTGTATGATTTGAGGTAAAGTTTAAGTCTGTTTTTGAAGAGTGATAAGGAAGTGAGTGAGGAGAGGTCATCAGGGAGAAGATTCCAGGATTTACCTACAGTGTTAGAGAAGAGAGAATCCCCAGCCCTGTTATTAGATTTAGAGGTGTGTACAAGAAGTTTGTGTGATGAGCGTAAAGACTTCAGATTTTTATAGGGGGTGATAAGGCTAGATAACCTAGGAGTATTACAAGTTTTGTAAAGAATGTTGTGGGCAATGGTTAGTTGGTGAAATTTAATCAGGTGTTGTAGTTCTAACCATCCTAGCTGATTTAGATTTATACAATGGTGGGTTCTAAATGGGTTGCCTGTTGCAAATCTTGCAATGTTATTATAGGACAATTCCAATTTCCTGAAGTTAGTCTTGGATAGATTAGTAAAAATTGGAGAAGCATAAAGTGGTGAAGAGATCAAATGGTTGTGAACTATAGTAGTTTTAGCAGTAGGAGAAAGGAAGGGTTTAATCCTATACAGAGTGCCAATTTTTTTGTTGACAGTCTTTATAGTATTGTTGATATGGATGTCGAAGTTCAGATTATTGTCTGGTGACACCTAGAAGTTTGGTAGTAAAGTCTGGAGATATTATAGTACCATTGGTGGATGTTGCAGAGAAATGAAGAGGAGAGGACTTTTGAGTAGGAGTGAAGAAGAGGAGTTGGTTTTCTTTGGGTTCAAAAGAAGGCAACGCTGAATGAACCATTGTTCAACTATGTTGAATACCTTCTGGGTGAGAGAGTGAAGGTCTTGGGAGGATGTAGCTGAGCCCAGTAGTGTGGAGTCGTCAGCATATTGTATGCAAGTGGCTTGGGGGATAGTTAGATGAAGGTCATTTATAAATATGGAGAAGAGGAGAGGTCCTAGTATGGACCCCTGAGGGACACCTAAGGTAATGGGTAGATGGGTGGATATAGTGTTATGCCATAGTACTGCTTGCTGTCATTTGTCAAGGTAGGATTGGAACCATTTTATGGAAAGTGGGTCTAATGACAGAGATTTTAGTATGGTTATGAGAGTCTGGTGGTTTACCATGTCAAATGCTTTAGACGGGTCGATAAATAGAGCAGAAGAAAGATTATTTAGGTTTTGTTGTTTGTTAATGTAATCAGTAAAGGAAAGGAGGGTAGTGGTAGTGCTGTGTGAGGGTCTGAAACCATGTTGAAAATAAATTGTTTTCAATTAAGTGGTGGAGTAATTGCCTGTTGATACATTTCTCCATAATCTTAGCTAAAGAAGAGAGTAGGGCAATAGGGCGATAGTTTGATAGCTCAGTGGAGTGTCCACCTTTATGCAGGGGGATAACATGGGAGACTTTCCATAAGGTGGGGATGTGACCTTCGCTTATAGTTCTATTGATCAGTATGGAAATAGGGTAGGCAATAGCCTTGGATGATAACTGTAGAAATTCAGAAGGCAATTGGTCTGCAGAAGGAGAGCATGGTTTCAGTTTATTCAAAAGGTTTTGAATAAGTGTGGTTGGAACAGGTTTGAACAGAAAAGGAGGGGGTGGGGTTGAGATGTAAGAAGGTAGTGTGAAGGTATTAGGTGATAGTTGACTAGCTAGTGTTTGGATAGCATCTGTAAAGAAGGTATTGAAGGTATTAGCTGTATGGATGGGTTTTTTTTCTGGTCTGTATTTTGAGGGTTTGGTGTAGTGGATTGATCTGGGTGGAGTAACTGCTTAATGCTAGCCTAGAATTTTTGTGGGTAGTTGTGATTAGGTTGTTGAAATTGTAAAGTAGTATTTTTTTATCAGAAAGTATGGCCTTCTTAATGTCATTTCTAAGTTGTCTAAAGGTTTGTTGGTCAACAGGGTTTTTAGTCATTCTCCATATGGCCCAATATTTATTTCTGAGATGAATTTTATGTTTGCTTTCATTGGAAAGCCATGGGGCAGAATTGGCCTTGATTCTAATAGATCTGGTTGGAGCGTGGTGATTGAGAATGGAAAGGAAGGTAGAATTAAAGAAATTAACGGCTTCATCTAAAGGGAGGTGTTTTAAGGGAACCCAATTGCATGCTCTTAGTTCCATTTGGAATAAATCAGGGTTAAATTTCTTTTTGGATCTAATACTTCTGATAGAAGTAAGAATGGGAGTGTTGGCTTTATGCCTGATGAAGTAGGTAAGTGAGTGGTCACTTATATCATCAGGGAGGGTTCCAGAATTATAGTAGTGAGTATGATTGTTTATAAGAATCCAGTCTAGTATGCTTGCTTTCTTGTTAGCTTAATTTATTCTGGTGGGTGAGGTAATGGTTTGAGAAAAACCATGTAGGTTAATGTGGGTGGTAGGAAGGCTGGTACAATAGGAATTCCAATCCAAATTTATATCGCCTAGGATTATGGTTTCTTGAGGCAGATGTTGGGATAGCCAGCAAAGGATATTTTCCATGGTGGCTATGTTATTTCCAGGGGGCAGATACATACAGATAATGTGGACTGATTTAGCATTGTTAAGTTCAAGTTTAGCGATGAGAATCTCAGTATGGGAATCTAGAGGTAGATTACAGTTGTATGTGATTAATTGTAAGCCAGATTTAAATAGAATAGCAACCCCACCACCTTTCTTAGCTAGTCTGTCAATTCTTAGGATATTATATCCAGGTGGAATAATTTCATTATCCTTGATGGCAGGTTTTAGCCATGTTTCTGTTAGGCAGATAATTTCAAAGGAGTACACTTCTGAGAGAGCATGGAGTTGAGTTACTTTGTTGTTAATACTACGTATATTAAGATGAGCTAGTAGGAGGGAGTTAGATGTTTTAGCAAGGGGGTAATTGGTTGATTGATTATGGTTATGGAGAGAGATAGAGGTTGCTGTTGGGCCAAGGTTAGGATGAATATCACCGTCCTTTAATGAGAGGAGTTGTCCTAGATAGCTTAGGTTAGGGAACTTGCTGTACGGAAATAACACTCTCCTGAGATGTAGTGAATTATATTTAATGTGTAGTGTTCTATGATGCATAGTAAGTAGGTAGCTGGGTGAGCATATTATGTTTGCATGGTTATGTAGGTGTGGTAAGGGTTGAGAGTTAGTTTGTTGATTGGGGTAGTCAATGTGTGGATATATTGGGTGTTCATATGAGGAGAGTAAATAGGCAAAGGTTAAAAGTGGTAGTGGTAAAAGAGTAAAGCAGAGTCGAATCTGAAAAGGGATGGTTGATTTAGCCATTGGGAAGGATTAGCTATTTGTTAAATATATCTGTGAGATGGAAGTATTTAAGCTGAGAGTGTGTAAAGATAGGAGAGTGTGGTGAGTATGGAGTGGTAAAGAGATGGGAGATAAGAGAAAAATGGGCCAATGGGCCAATGAGAAATGTGTAGAGGTTAATGGGAAGAGGAAGGGGTGTGGTTAGAAAGGAGACCTCTGCAAAATATCCTTCAAGTTTTTTGATCCCAGTAAAATAGAAGAGTACAACAAAGCTCATCATAGAAACCTTAAATATAAAAAAAATTCCTGAGAAAAGGTCAACCTTGCAGTGAAGCAGCAGAACTCTTTAGGGACATCTGGGTGACCTAAATTCTACTGCTGAGATTGTCACAGAGGGAAAAATAGCAGTAACTGGAGACTTAAATTTACAAGAAATGGACAGAGATAAAACTGAATCTACAGTATTAGTAAATAAAGTATTTTCAGTTTATGTTCAGGAACAATAGTTGTTGCAGACTGTATACAAACCTAGCAGAGAATACTATTTCTGTTCCTAAAGGGATGATTGTTATTCCATGATGAGTTTTATTACATTTGATGTGCAGTGATCTTGGGGTTAAAAAGGTTAAACTATTGCTAGATAATTCTGTTAAATAGTGGAAAGGTGTTGGAAGGAATGTGACAAGTTTTGAAAGGAAAATTAATTGAATTAAAAAAATAAAATTGTTTATTGGGATCTAGACATACAAGGACAGGACATACCTCTTAACCTCTTAGAGCAAGAAATCTGGACAAAGGCCTGAAAACAGGGACAATTTTTAAATATTGCTCTTCATACAAAGTTAGAACGTTGATGGAATAACAGGTTTTGCATTAGCATGAATTTTCTGAAGGATATGAAATCTGAAGCTCAAATGTTTGTCATTATTTTCTAACTTCATTCTTTAATGATTTACCACTAATTTGCCAGAAAACTACAGTTTTATGAAAACCGGACCAAAAATACGAGACCAAACTCTGGACATTCTGAGAAAAACATTACAGTTGAGAGGTATGCAGGAGCATGCATTTACATAATTAAGATGAGACAGAATATAAAAATGAAAATGAGGCTGAACTATAACTTAAATTAAACACTGCGAAACAGTCAGGATGCCTGGAGTAGACTACCAAACCATATTAAAGTAATCTTAGATATTTTTATTAAGAACTTTGACACTTATTATGGGGATAACCGCTTCAGTCTATTGGCTGACTACAAGGGTATTATGCCCCTTACTGAAATATTTCTGTGTATGTAAGGAGACTAATCCTGAGTCAAAAATGAATTTCTTCATATCAAGCGTGGAATATGAATTGCATAAACTTAAAAGCCAAAAACTATGATCATGAAGGGGCAGTAAGCTTTGTTGCAGGAGTAGATGCTGCAGAATGTACCCTTTCTCAAATCCAGACTAACTTTCTATCCCTACAGCCTTAATGAGTGCAGCATCACGCTTGTGACATCATCAGTAATGGACACTGCTTTGTGAGTTAATATACTGGGAAGTTTTAATAAAAGCCAGACTGGGGGAATATCTCACAGAGGTCCACTGAGTGAGTATTGAATCCTAGTCTTGCATGGGACATAAGTAGATAAAGATATCCTGCCATTTTTTCTGACATCCAGGTAGGGTGAGGGTACTATCTCAGAGTTAATTTTACAGGTGTTAAAAAGAAAACTCCTAGAGACAGGGTATGGTCTCTTCTTGACTCTAAATAATTCCTTGAGGGAAACAGGGGGTGAGTTTATTGTCATATTCATGCTTAATTGCATAGATTCATAGGTAAGTACTATGCTAGCTGGTTTTGTAGGTTATCTTAAGCCTGGTCAGATGTTCTTCATCTCACATTGCTGCAGACCTAACACTTGGGTAGTCCGCTGTCCCTCGGTCGGCCCGAATATCAGAGTATAAGGCTGACGTCGGTCAAGGCGCATTTGACTGACATCAGAACGTCAGGGTACAAATGCGCATGACTGACGTCATATCCTCAGTCTTTTTTGCCGCATGGTCCGATGCAGAAGCAGTGTTGCAAGTGCCGTTCGGCGTTCTGAAATTTTTCGAATTCGGAGTTTCAGACCGAAGTCAGAGTTGGTTAAGTACCCCGTTGGGGAATCTTTTGGTTTTTTCTTGCCTCAGTGGTTTACCGGATGTCAGAAAAAGTGAAGAACTGTATTTCTTGTGGGAAACAGATACCGCATAGGGATTACCATAATTTGTGTATACCTTGTTTGGGACCTGAGCACGACGTTGTTGGGTGTCGCTTTTGTGCTAGGTTCAATAAACGCACTATAAAGCGTAGGTTGGATTGTGCCAGGTTGGTCTTTGGGAAGCGGTGCAATTACAATATGCCGTCGGATGCTCCGACGCCGGCTTCCTCAAAGAAGCGCAAGGACAAGGCAGTTAAACCTAGGTTAGAGGAGTCGTCCGAACCGGACGCCAGTTCTTTAGAGGCATCAGTGGAACCGGTGGTTCCGACGGAGGCCTCTCTGGAGTCCGAGGGAGAAACTGTGTTTTTACAGGATGTGGCCTCCCAGGAGGCAGGTCAGGCTGTAGGGGCTTCTCAAGTAACTGTACTCCCCTCCCTTTCTAAGGTGTCTAGGCCCTCTCTTTCTGCTTCCAAGGCTTCTCCTAGAGGCAGGTCTAGTTTTGCTTCTGTGGGTGTCACTCCCAGTTCTTCAGGTTCAGTGCCCAAGAAGCACATGCTTAAAATGGCAGAAGATTTAATTACTTTGATTAGAGGCTCTATGCCCCCTCCTGATAAGAGGCCTAGGATGGAACCTGTGTTGGGGGATTATGAGCAGGCTTCGGATGTGTCTGAGTCTTCGGCTGAAGACTTGCAGGAGTATTCTCATTATTCTGATTCTGATGTGGATGATTCTACTCCTTCTGCTTCTCCTTCTGAGGATTTTTCATTTTCAGAGACCCTTCACTCCATGAGAGAGCATTTTAAATGGGAAGGTCAGGATTTCTCTGATTCCAGGAAAAGGCTTAGGGAATTTTTGTTTTTACCCCAGCATAGGCCTTTAGCTATACCTCCTGTTCTGAATGTGGTGGAAGATGTGTTTGCAGAGGCTTCTCTTAATCCTGATTCTTTGCCTCCTGCTCCTGTTAAACCAGATAGGTATTACAGGGTGCCTGAAGCTCATAAGTATCTTTTAAGAGTCCTAGGGCAGACCCAGAAACTGTTAGCCAGGGGCCTAAGGGTGTTAAGGCTTCTGTTGTCAAGAATCCAGTTCCGCATATAAAGAGGCCAGGGCCTTGGATAGGTGGGGAAAGAAAGTTTATACTTCTTCCACTCTAGCCATGAGAGCTTTGAATTGCCAGTTTCACATGTTGAAATATCAAAATTATCTCCTTTCACAGTTGAAATCTAAGGTTGATGCTCTGGCGGAAGGTATTGATTGTAAAGAGTTACAAGATTTAGTGCATGTTTCTGAACAGGTGGGTAAGCATTCTTTGCAATGTGGTTTTGATGCTGTTCAGGCCTCGTCTAGGGTGGCTGCCACTGGGTCAGTTCTTCGCAGGCATGCCTGGCTGAGGGATCAAAATTTATCTGACCATGTTAAAACTAGGATTTTGGATGCCCCTTTGCAATCTGATGTCTTGTTTGGTTCTCCTGTTGAGGCAGTTTTAAAGAAGATGGAAGACAAGGCTAAGTCTATGCAGACTGTTAAAGATTTTTTGCAGGTTCAGCCTCCAAAGTTTAGTAGAAATTGGCCTACTAAAGGATGGACGTATCCTTCTTATGATTCCCAGTCTAGGGGTAGATCTAGACGTGGCAGGGGCAGAGGTCAGGGCTCTTTCAGGCCTAGAACAGGGAGTTCTCCTGCACAGTCTTCGGGTGAGGGCAGGGGTCAGTCCTTTCATAAACAGACCCAATGACCTACCTTTTCAGCTGCCAGAACCTTCTCGCCTGGCAGCACCTTTGGGAGGAAGGTTGGCACTTTTCAAAGAAAATTGGAGTTTGATTACCCAAGACAGATGGGTACTGGATATCATACATCACGGTTACAGGTTTTATTTCCATACCTTGCCTCCTTTCAAAGGCATGCCAGACATTCCTCCTCAACAAAGAATAGAGGATCACAAGCAAATTTCTCTGTTACTCCAAATAGGGGCCATACAGCCGGTTCCTATGCCAGAAAGGGGCCCAGGATTTTATTCTCGCCTGTTCCTTGTGCCAAAAAAGGGGAACACGTGGAGACCAATTTTGGATTTATCTATCCTCAACACTTATCTGGACATTCCCAAGTTCAAAATGTTGACGTTACAACAGCTTTTACCTCTACTGGGCAAGGATCACTGGATGGTAACTTTGGATCTCAAGGAGGCTTACCTTCATGTTCCTATCAGGCCAAGTTGCAGGAAATATCTGCGTTTTCGGACTGGGACTTCTCACTATCAGTTCTCTGCATTGCCCTTTGGCTTATCTACTGCGCCCAGAGTATTTACGAAAGTTCTGGCTCCAGTGATAGCTTTCTTCAGGCTAAAAGGAATACAAATCTATCCTTATTTGGACGATTGCCTGATTCTGGCTCAAGGAAGGAACGAGCTTCTTCGTCATTTGGAATATGTGATAGCAGTGCTAAGATGCCTGGGGTAATCTGTGAACGAAATAAAGTACAGTCTAGTACCCTCTCAAGACATGTGCTTTCTGGGTGTAAGACTGAATACAGCATCCCAGATGGCCTTTCTAACCCCGGACAAACAAAAGAATCTTTCCCTTTACTTCCATCATCTATCTCTTCAGTCCGGGCTGACTGCAAGGACAGTCCTTCAAGCCTTAGGGTTCATGGCATCTTGTATTCTGGTGCTTCCCAATGCCAAACTGCATATGAGGAAGTTGCAATGGTATCTCAAAAATGTATGGACACAGCACTGCCAGCATCTGGACACTGTCATTCAAATAATACCTTGCATTCAAAAGGAATTTTTGTGGTGGGCTCAGGAATGTCACCTAAACAAGGGACTCTCTGTGACCCGGCCAGAGGCGAGTCAAATTTTAACGACAGATGCCTCAGACAAAGCTTGGGGAGCTCATCTGAACGGAAAGTGGATACAAGACAAGTGGCCTGTCAGACTACAGCATCTACATATCAACTTGAAGGAGATGTTAGCAGTCCAGTTTGCATTAATAGCTTTCAAGGATTTACTTCTTCCAGGGCAGGTGTTGATTCTAACAGACAACACAACTGTCATGTGGTACATCAACAAGCAAGGGGAACACATTCTTATCCTCTATGCAGGCAAGCAATGATTTTGTGGGAGACTGCTCTCAGTTTACAACTAAGTCTTCAGGCAAGGTTTCTGCCGGGAGCACAGAACTCCTTAGCAGATGTGTTAAGCAGACAAATCATGGATCCCCACGAGTGGAAACTGGATCTTCATGTATTTCAGAAATTGACAGTGTCCTGGGGAACTCCAGACATAGATCTGTTCGCTTCTCCACTAAACCACCAGCTGCCAAAGTTTTGCACAAAGCGGTTTCATCCCACAGCTTGGAAAGTGGATGCTCTTTCTTTCAGTTGGAAAAATCTTCATGTGTATGCCTTTCCACCTCTGCCTCTCCTCCCAAAGGTACTTCTAAAGGTCAGACAGGACAAGCCAAGGATGATTTTGATAGCTCCAGATTGGCCTCGACAGCACTGGTACCCATTACTGAGAAGTCTAGTACAGAAGCCTGCATGGCCTTTGCCTTTGATTCCACATCTGTTGTCCCAGGAGGACAGTCATTTGCTCCATGTCAAACTTCACTCTCTTCACCTAACAACATGGCATATTCTGTTTTAAACCATAGAGGGTCTCAACTTCCACAACAAGTTTTGAATGTGATTTTGGAAGCTAGAAGGCCTAGTACAAAGAAAGTGTACGCAGATAAATGGAAGAGATTTTTATTTTGGAGTGCAGCTAAGGATTTGGATGTTTCTGAGCCTGATTTAAGTGTGGCTCTTCAATATCTTACTGAGTTATTGGACAAAGGTTTGTCCTTCTCTTCTATTAAGATTCATGCTGCAGCAATTTCAGCTCACTACAACTGTGACCCACCATTGTTTTCTCATCCTTTGTTCAAACAATTTCTTAGAGGGGCAAAGAATATAAGACCCCCACGAAGGGCTCCTACTCCTGCTTGGGATCTCAATTTTGTGTTGGAGAAACTCACTCTACAACCTTTGAGCCTGCAGCTACTGCTGAGTTGAAATATTTGTCATGGAAGACTGCTTTTTTGTTGGCCATTACCTCTGCAAGAAGGGTTTCTGAATTGCAGGCCCTTATGGCAGTTGAGCCTTTCTTAATTTTCCATAAGGATAGGGTATCTTTACGTACTAATCCTTCCTTTATGCCTAAAGTGGTTTCTAGTGTGGCTTTAAACCAAACTATTCATTTGCCTACTTTTTATGCAAATCCCCAAACTAAAGGGGAAAAGATTTTGCACACTTTAGATGTACACAGGCAGTTGCGATATTATTTGGACAGAACTAAAGGGTTCAGACAATCTCAGCAGTTATTAGTTTCTTTTGCTTTGTGCTCTCAGGGCAAGCCCGTGTCAAAACAAACTATTTCTAAGTGGATTGGATTTTGCATTGCTTTCTGTTATTCCCATCATGGCAAAGAGATTCCAGCTGGGATTAGGCCTCATTCCACTAGGGCTACTGCCACTTCAACAGCTTTTTGAGGGGGTGGCTACTAAGGATATTTTGGAGGCAGCCACTTGGAGTTCAGTGCATACCTTCTCTAGGCATTACCACCTTCCACTGTACTCTAAATCCAGGGCTGGTTTTGCCACTGCTGTGTTGCAGGGCATTTTGGCAGCTCCTGCTTCATTATAGTTTAGCCATCCTCCCTTACCTCTGCTTTGGGATTCTACCCAAGTGTTAGGACTGCAGCAATGTGAGATGAAGAACATAGTACAGTTTTGTACCTACCATAAATGTAGATGTTCGAAGATCCACATTGCTGAAGTCCAATTTACCCTCCCTCCTTCCCCTCTGTAGTTTGAGGTGGTTGTGTGGGTTGGGTTATCCATCTGAGGTATAATGGTATAATTGTATAATTGTATAATTGTATATATTGTATATATTGTACATATTTTTGGTGTTAGGCTGGTTGGTTGTTTAGTTGTTGTCTATGGGTTTTGACCTTTCTTTTTAGGGTCTTCTGACATCTGGGGCAAGAAAAGACTGAGGATATGACGTCGGTCATGCGCATTTGTACCCTGACGTTCTGATGTCAGTCAAATGCGCCTTGACCGACGTCAGCCTTATACTCTGATATTCGGGCCGACCGAGGGACAGCGGACTACCCAAGTGTTAGGACTGCAGCAATGTGGATCTTCGAACATCTACATTTATGGTAGGTACAAAACTGTACTTTTCCCTTTTTATGACCAAAATAACCTGACCAGTTTGGTTATAAATTAGCCTTACCTATCCCATGGACAATAATTATACATAACCCCTAATGAGAATAACTGGGATCATGTGATAGATAATTTGAGGGGACCCATGCATGGGATAAAGCAGTTGGGTTCATAGGTGTGTACTAGGCTAATGGCCCTGGAGCCTTTACAAGCCAAAACCATAGAAGTGCCCTGGCCCAACATTAGTTCCCAGTGGCTGTATCAAGTAGAGCCACTGGAGTGATCCCCGGGGTGAACTTTCTATTTCCCATCCACTCATCAAGATTTCTCTTGAAGAGGGCCAGTGAGGCGCTCTACTTGACATGTATGGGAAGTCTATTCCAGAGCATGGGCAGTCTCTGGGTTATGACCCTGTCCCTCCAGCATGTTCTGTTGATTGTGGTAATGAGGTTGAGGTCTCTGGAGCGTGTGGTGTGGAGGGATTGGGATTTCTTTAGATGCAGCATTTCTGACAGAGCTGGGTCAGACATGGCTTTGTAAGTCGAGCAGAGATCGCCTCTTAGTAGACGATATGAGACAGAGAATAGCTGGAGTTTTTTGAGTCTGTTTGTGTAGGACATGTGTTTAAGCCTAGGATCCTCTTCATGAGGTACTTTTGTGGCCTTTCCAGCTGTTGCATGTATCTAGTGAGGTACATGCCAAATGGGGCATTATACTCTATGATTGACCTAATGAGGGAAGAGTAGAGAAGAGATGTTGACCTCTTTCTTCCTGGACGCAAAACCCATGGTAATGAGATGTGCCACATAGATGGACTTTCTGACCACAGTGGTAATGTGGTGGTCAAAGGAGAGGTTGCTGTCAACCTGTGTCCCCAGATCTCTTATAACGCCTTCAGTGTTCAGTGGGCTCCCACTGATGTGGTAATTAGTGGGAAGTGAGTTTTTCCCAACGGGGATGACAACACATTTTTTGACATTAAGCTTAAGGCCATGGTTTCAATACCATTCATTGGTCTCAGTGAGGCCTTTCTGTATTATGTCTACATCACTTGAGGAGTTAATAATGGTTCCCAGCTTGCAGTCATCTGCAGACTTGGTCAGCCAGAGTCCCTCCGTGTTGGCCTGGGCTTATGAAAAGTAGATGCTAAACAGGAGAGGACTCAGGACTGATCCCTGTGAGTTTCCACTCATGAGTGGTTGGCAGTCTGACTTCAAGTCCACTACTTTCACACTGTGGATTCTATCTGTGAGCCAGTTTGCAACCCAGCTAGTGATATAGGAGTTGATGCCTAGTTTGAGTTTATTAATAATTCTGGAGTGGAGAATGGTATCAAAGGCCTTAGCCAGATTGAGGTAGGCTGCATGAATTGCCTTGTCCTCATCCACAGCTCTGGTGACTGACTCAAAGAAGTCAACCAAGTTGAGCAGGCATGGTCTACCTTTCACAAAACCAAATTACGTGGGATCTAGAGTTTGGAGATTCCCTATATGCTTCTTAATTTGGTCCATGATGATGCGCTCCATAGCCTTACATATCAGACTCATCAGGCTAATGGGGCGATAATTCCCAGGGTCTGTAGTCACTCCCCCTTTGATCTTTGGTCTGAGGAAGCAACCAGGCTGGTTGCGAAAGCGCTTACCTACAATAAAGAGCATTGGATTTATACTGGATTTTACAGTGGTTTTTTGCTCCTTCAGTGTGGTTTTAGCAGTATTAGGAGTTTGTTTTTTCTGGATATTTGCCTTGGTGTGTTTACTCCTATACTTCATAACTGGGCTTCTCCTTCTTTTTTACTTTATGGAGAGGGATGACTGTAGCAGTGCGCCATTCAGTAGAGACAAAGCCTGAGGTGAAGCTGTGATTGAATAGGGCACACATATGTGTTGCCAGTTCACTTTGCAGTTCATGTAGAACACATCAAGAGATATTGTTGTGTCCCATGGAAGCTGTATTCTTGGCCTTGGACAATGCAGCTTTAATCTGTGCTGCAGTAATGCTGGGTGCCTGGCATTCCTCTGGTATTGTGATTGGTCCTTTGGGAGGGAGAGAGAGGTAAAGTTGGCACTTAATCTGTCAGCCAGTATGTTGGCAATATCCGTTGGCTCAGTATAGGAGGTACCATTGTGCAGTAGCTCAGAGAAAACCTGGGTATTGCCATGGAGATTCTTGATATAACTATAGAAGGTTTTGTGGTTGTTTTTAGTGTCTGCCACAATTCTGCTTTCAGGCGAGGCTATGGAATGTATCATCATGGAATTTATAAAAAATGACATTGGTAATCTCCAAACTCTGGACCCCACCCAGTTTGGGTTTGTAAAAGGCAGATCATGTCTCCTAAACCTGATATACTACTTTGAAGTGGTCACCAAAGCTGTAGATGAGGATAAGGTGGTTCACACAGCCTATCTAGATCTCGCCAAGGCTTTCAACACCATCCCCTACTCTGGAATTATAGATAAACTCACTAAACTAGGTATAAATACCTATGTCACAAGATGGGTTGCCAGCTGGCTCACTGACAGAACCCACACGCTGAAAGTAGCAGACTCCAAATCCAACTTCAGACCAGTGACAAGTGGAGTTCCACAGGGTTCAGTCCTGGGTCCTCTCCTGTTTGGTATCTACTTCTCTGAAGTACAGGCTAACACAGAAAGTCTTTGGCTAATGATGTTCACAGATGACTGCAAACTAGGAGCCATAATCAAAACTCCTAACGAAGTGGACATCCTACAAAAGCGCCTCACTGAGACAGATGCCTGGTATCAAAGCCATGGCCTCAAGCTCAATGCCAAAAAGTGCAATGTCATCCCTTTTGGTAAAAACTCTGTACCCATGAACTACCACATAGGTGGTAGGCTACATAACACTGAAAGTGTGATAAGAGACCTTGGAACACAGGTGGACAGTAGTCTCTCCTTTGATAATCACAGCTCTACAGTAGTCAGGAAGCCACACACTTCATCACAAAAGGTTTCTCATCCAGGAAAAAAAGAGGTCATTGTTCCCTTCTACTCATCACTCATTAGACCCATTATAGAGTACAACAACCCTTTTGGTATGTACCTCACAAGACATCTACAACAACTGGAAAGGCCACAGAAATACCTCACAAAGAGGATTACCATCCTCAAATAGATGCCCTATGCAGACCGTCTCAAAAAACTCCAGCTTTACTCCATCGCATATCACCTACTCAGAGGCAATCTCTGCCTAACATACAAAGCTATGTCAAACCCAGAGCTGTTGGACAATCCCTCCGAGCTACACGCTCTAGGGACTTAAACCTTGTCACCACAATAAACAGAACATGCTGGAGGGATAGATTCCTGTCCCAGAGACTTCCCCTACTCTGGAACAAGCTACCTATCTATATCAAACAAAGCTCCTCATTAGCACTCTTCAAGAAAAATCTTGATGATTGGATAGGAGATAGGAAATTCACCCTGGGGATCACTTCTGTGGCTCTGCTCGACAGTGGCACAGGAAAATAATTTTCTTGGGTGGCGAAAGCCAGGGTACCTTTTGACTAGGCTTATATAGGCCCTAGGGCCAATAGCCAAGTACCTACCTATGAACCTATAGCTGGCTTTAGAGGTTTTGATGAGGGATCTCAACTTTTTGTTGAGGCTAATAAGGGAGTTTTTCCAGTCTTGGGACTTCACCCTTTTCTGCAACAGTTTCTTCCTTCTGTTGTAGAGTTTATTAATGGCAGGGGACCACCAGATTGACTTCCTTTTTTGGAGAAGAGCGTCTGGGTTCTGTTGGGTATGGCTAATTCCATGTATTTATGCATGTGCTCATACAGTGCATTGGTGTATGATTCAGCAGTCATGCATCTATTTTCCATTGACATGGGTGCTGTGAAGTTAGCCACCTCTGTTTTTAGGACCCCAGAGTCAGCTTTGGAGAAGTTTTTCATGGTGGTTACCTTTGCTGGTGGCGTGGGTGAGATGTGGATTTCCATGGTGATTACTTTGTGGTTGGATCTAACCAGGGAGGAATTGACTATTGGTGTAGAGCAATGGTTGCTCATGTTAGTAATAACCAGGTCAAGGATACTGCTTCCTCTAGTGGGAGTAAGAATGAGCTGGTCCAGGACATTGGAATTAATGAATTCCAGGAAGCGTTGGGCCAGTGTATTGGTGCATGAGTAGTTTTCCCAGTTGATGGAGGAGTAATTGAACTGCCTCTGTCCATAAGTAATACTGGAGGCAGTACTGGGGTGAATTTTCCGTTACCCATCCATAGATCTAAGGTGTGCTTGAAAATGGACAGGAATAAACTTTGTTTTATGTGGATAGGTAGTCTGTTCCACAGCAGTGGTATCCTCTGCAATATATAACTGTACCTCTAAACCATTCTGTTGATGTTGCAGAACAGGTTTAGAGCCATAGAATGAGTATTTCTTATACCATTTTACTTGTGATATGCGTAAATCTATCAGTAATTGGACATAGAATGGTTGTATGCCAGACACAAGTCACCTGTTAGCAGTCTGTAGGCTAACAAGCACAGTGACAGGGCTTTGAGTTGTCTTTCTACCAGTGTCAAGTGACTCCCTGACCTAAGATTTTGCAATCTGTCTGAGAGAAAATGGAGAACTTTTAATCAAAAAACAAGTCCAACTATAAAATGAAGTCCTGATGAACCGATTCCTTCCAGATCACATGTTGTCTATTCACTAAATATACAAGGTTGCACCAGATTTTGAAATGCAGGGGATGTTTATTCCACAGGTTTGGAAGGAAATGGATTATAAACCTGTCCCTCAACCATGGTGTATTTATTTGTTGGTGAAGATTTAAATCATTGTTTCTAGTATTGGTAGAGATATTGGATTTGCAGAGATACAGGAGTTCAAGGACAACCGGATGTCTAATGGTGCAGTTAAGTGAGATTTAAGTCTTCCCTCAAAAGTCTATAAGATGCTGAATAAAGAGATAGAGCTTCTAGCTTCTCTAGAGAGCTTGATGAGTTGAGGTCTGTGATCTTTTTAGTTGGGGACCTTTGGGGTCTTTCTAATTGTTTGATATGTTTAGTGAGATACATCCTGAACTGGGCATTGTACTTGATAATTGGTCAGATTAATGCTGAGTATCAGGGAATGACCACCTCTTTAGACCTTGGTGATATTCCTTTGCCAATTAGCGGCACTAAATAAAAAATATTTCCTGTAAACTATTGTCACGTGATGGTCAAAAGAGAGGGAGTTATCAATCCAAGTTCCTAGGTTCCTGGCTATTTATTTATTGATATTTGATTACTGAGAAAGTCCAACTGGGTAGGAGCCCATTTTCAGCAGATTCCTGGGCAGAAAAGCTCCAAAGTATTACAAAACATTTTATGAACAATAATTTTACAGTCTTCAAAAATAATACAAAAAGCATCTACAGTATAATTATATCAAATTAGACATGATATGAACACATTGTCATATAACTTGCATCTATTTTAAATCAACAATTTAATATTTGAAGTAATTTTAGCCAGTTTATAGAAAAATTAGATGTATTTTAGTATAACATAAACAGGAATTGCAATATGAAGTAAGAGAAAAAAAGGTTATCGTATACTTAGAGAGAAAGCAATAGGAAATAAACTGATAGAAATAAGGAAGGAAGTAAGTGAGGAAGGAAGAGGAGGGAGGTATAAGGCCTGAAGAGGTATTTCTTCACATTTAGGGATGTAGTTTGTTCTGTTGTTGGGCAAAAAATGATGATACTGCACTGTTTAACATTTAGACAAAGACCATTTTTATTACAACAAATGTTTACTAGAGATATTTCATACTGGAGGGCTTGGGTATTAGAGGATTACTTAACAAAAAAACCTAGTTTGCAGTCATCTGCAGACATTGTTAACCAGAAGTCTTGGCTATCTACTTGGAGATTTGAGAGGTAAATGCCAAAGAGGAGAGGCCCTAGCAATGAGCCTTGAGGGATACCACTTGCTTGTACTTTATTGTGATGTACCTGCAATTCGCACTGTGTGGGTTCCATCTTTCAGCCAGTTTGCTCTCTCTCGCTCTCTCTCTCTTACTGTGTATGGGTCAGTTTTTTAAAACAATTAGCTTCTGTATGATACCCACTTAAGGAATGGTGTTGAAGGGCTTGGCCAGGTCAAGATACACCATTTGTACAGCATGGCCACCATGTAAAGCTTCAGCATCCCTTTTTGAAGAAGTTTACCAAATTCATTAGTTATCTACCCTTCACAAAGCCAAACTTTGGGGGTCAAGTTTAGTTAGATTCTTGATAGCCTAGTTTATAAAGTCCATTATTATATATTCCATGGATCTGCAGATGAGGCCTGAAAGGCTGATAGATCTGTAGTTAATTGGGCCAGTAGTAAGACTGCCATTATGGAGAGGCATCACCACTCATGAGGGGCAAACCCCTTCTAATATTTAAAAAATAAATAAAAAAAAAACACCAAAAACAAGATATAAAGTTAGAAACAAACCAACATCAGCCTGGCTATGTCATTAGACCTAGCAATAAGGCAGCGATAACTTACAAGGTAAGAGCCTACTAAAAACAAGCCACAAATGTGGAAGCAAATCAGAAGCAATGTGGCTACATTAGTGGATCCAGAAAAAAGGAAGTGAATCTGAAAGGTACTGTAGTAATGTAACTAAAGCCCAACAGCAAACCACAATCTATGTCAAAATGATGGAGAAGAAAGGCGGTAAGAGAGTGTTCATCCAACTTTCCAAACGTAACAGTGGTAAAACGACAGAGTAAACAGTAAAATGCATGGACAAATAACCATGAGATTCCCTGCACTGGCATCCATCATCTTACTACACGGCATTATACAACCTTACTCTTATCTTCTTCTGAAAAAAAAAAAGCATCAGCCAAAACCTTTCAAGAGAATACAACCTTCTCCCACCATAATATATGTCCTATCTTCCATTCCATATTGTTTACCTTAAGTCTTTGCGCTATCCATACATTTCAAAACCTTACTAAACTGTTCCATTTCCATTCAACCTTACAAATAGATGTACACATTGAATCTAACCATTGTCCAACTCATGCTGTCCACCTAAATACCCCACGTAATCAGTTGTGAAAATATTTCTCTCGGGATTGCATCCCTTAACTGTATAAACATTCTGAACAGAATTAATACACACGTTGCACATCTTAACCCTGATATACTCTTTGAAGTTAAAATATGGCCAAAGGATGATACCAAACCATTTACATTTCAAGATCTGAAACACTCCATGCACAGATGCAAGTGGCTAGGCAGCCAAAGAGGCAATGCGTCTATGCTCTTAATAAATATCTTGCTGGCTAAATCTCAGATTACTTCACTTCAAGCATTACTACAGATCTAAACAATGTATTAACCAAAATAATAACCTCTTATATCTTGCTCCAGCCTACATTCCTCAACAACCATCTTTAAGGCCCTCCTAGATATCCATTATTCTTGGATACCTATAAATAACTTTGTATCACTCAGTGCTTTAAACCCTAACTGGCTTGATCCCTTTAATAGATGCTGAAACACCATTCACCTCTACAGCCTCTCACAGCAAATTATTTCTTTCATTTATCCCAACCCTCCAAGGTTCCCTTCTTGATGGATGACCTACTTCTCACTAAATCCCCTCACCGATGCCATAACACCTCCATTCTCAAAAACCCTATCTCTGTCCACTTGATGCTAGTCATTCAAAAAATTAAAAAAATTTGCTTGTCTTCATCAGTTGCATAAACAGTTACACGCTGTTAAAGAAAACTCTGTATAAACCACCTCTGAAATATTAACTTTGAGCTGACCGATTTCACAGTGGCCCTAACGTAACTCTAAAATACTTTAACTCTAGCTTGATCATAATCCAAGAAAACCTTTATCCCTTAAAAACGTGGAGTTTGGAACAAACACTATCCCCCTGGCTAACTCCTGAAACCAAAATAAAATATGACAAGAGATTCACGCTGGTATAACTGAAAATCTTCTCAAATCTGGTTTACTACTCTTCATCTTTCATACTTTATTAAAATTCTACTCCATTATTCTTATTTTTCTAGCTCCTGTTTTGTAGAAAGAAACCTGTGTGTGAAATGGATGGTTGTCAGTAAAGGACCATGGAGTCCGCTATGATTTTCACTATAAAGCATAATTGTAAAGCTAAAACTCCAATACTCTGATGACATGACATTAGGACAAGATTCTCCAGGGATGACACTGATGTTTTTTTTTCCCCTTACTACGGTCAATAAGCTTCATAAAAGTGGACTTTGAGATGTATCTGCTCAACCTGGAATAGAAACATTAAATTAAAAAAAAAGGGAAACAAAATTATCAGGCCAAGGAATCTATGCAAAACCAGCTTGTAAATCCTGCCAGAATTTAGAAATTACTTTATAGGGGTAAAATTCATTTTGCCACTCTGTTTTTAATTGATTTTACATCTCCAGCATGTGGTAATAATGTTATTTTTTAATTTACTATATTTATATGGTGCAAATATCTGTGGTCATTTCTTAGAGATTTGACAATGTATGCTGCACTAACATATACAATCCTGGGCATCCGTATAGCTCTTGTACTACTATTTTTTTCTAGGTTTATATGTGCATAACAGTTCCAATTTTGAGACATTGTCAAACGAAGTTGTCCTTTTGTGGTCAGCCATTTGGCAATTATGAATATAATCCGTTTATATACAGGCTTGCTTAATTTCACTGGAAATGTCAATATGCTACTATGCATGCACAGAGCAATAACTTTGGCACACACAAAACTATTTAAAAACTGAAAACATTGTTTTTTTCCATGGGGGGGGGGGTCTGCCTGGGCCCCTCACACCCGCTTCTAATTATATACTAACTCTAAGATTGCACAATGTCTGGGAAAAGGCATATTTCTGAACCCGGAAAACTGTGTGATGTCGTACACCTGTCAGCCATCTATGTGGCTGTTCAAATAAGTGTTCAATGAAATTGACCTTCTCCTGGTGAACAGAAATTTCCACAGACTAAACAAAGCTTTGCCACTGAGTCCTCGGTCAGTCACACACTTATTTTATAACTGAGCACTTTCATGTTAACCCATTCAATGTTACAAAAAGCAGTTAAGTACAATTAGTAAAAATGGATTCATTTAAAAGAGCCAATAACAAAATTATGATCTAAAATATCACATCACACAAATTTATGCAACTCATAACTAATTCAAAAGAAAGAAATCTATAACTAGTAATTAAGCCTATTAATATTTTGTCTTTAACGTGACTGTTTTGTAAGACACTTTTAAACCAAGGTAATGAGTTGTTACTAGTCCTATTTTCTCTGAGGACATTTAAGAGAAGATGGTAGCCAGTAAGATAGAAAGCTTTGGTTAGATTGATAAAAAGGCACCTGTTGTGTTACCTTTGTCTGTGTTTAGCAGGGCGTCATCTCTGAGAGTCCAAAGCATTGTTATGGTAATGCAGTCAGCACAGAATCTATGTTTGCAAAAGAAATAGTATTGTTTTTTTTTTTTAAACAAGAAACATCTTTATTAAATTATTACTTATGACAAAGGCAATCATATATTTATATACATAAAAACAAACCAAATTGACATAATCTTAGTTGGAATCATTTTACATCACAAACCATACTGACATAAATTTAGTTGCAAACATTATTCATCACTTATAATCTACCCAATCATTGTCATTCAAACATTACATAGCTCATTCAAATCCTGTCTTTTAAACCTCATTCCTCCCTTGTATGCATTGTTTCCACAATTCCCGTTTTTCCTATGTAATTTGCTCCTACCATTTTCTAACGATCCCAGTTCCAGTTGTTTTCTATCTGTTACTATATTCAGTACATTTATTACAGTTGGTTTAGACTTGATTTCCATTTTCTAGTAATTGCTTTATTGGCAGCCACCATAATTAAACTCTGCAAGGCCTTACTATGTCTAGACAATTTTGATTCTGTGTCATAGCGCAGAAAAAATCATTTCCCTATTTACACCAATTTGCTCACCCAGTATCTCTGATATGGAGTTATCTGCAGGGAATATTTAAAGTCTGTCAATTAATTACACTCCTAGAAAATATGCTCCCAGTTACCTCCTCTTCCCCATCCCATCTCCAGCATTTGCTGTCTACCTGAGGAAACATTTGTTTGGAGTCTACTTGGGGTATAAAAATAGCTATCTAAACATTTCCAAGCACAAATCCTAAATCTTCTAGATTTTGTTGCATATTTGGGAGACAAATGTATATCTCCCTGTTGTTTCTTTCTTAATTGCTTATTCAGTCTCTCTTCCCAAGCCTTTCTAACCACATGTGATTGATATAGTTATCATGCAATATTTTATATACTCTGCTAATTATTAATTTAACAGCACCTTCGGTTCTAGATTCTACTAAAAACTCTACCAGTGCTGGACTTTCACTTGGGACTCCCCTGTTTCTTTCTCTTTGGCTGTACTCTGATATCAGTCATTGATAGGAAAGGCGATCACTAACCTGCAGTCCAAATAAGTTCTTGACCTCTTCCCAATCTATTATACCCCCCCCCCCCTAGTTATTTGCTCCCAATGCATTGGTTCCTTTGCCACTTTTCTCCAATAAATTCCAGCCTCTCTTGCCTATTGTCTGTATCCCTAACTGCAGTCATCTCTATTGGCAGAATCTGCTTTCTACATTTCTGTGTTGGCTTAGTTCTAAGAATACTTTGTGCTACTTTATGAATATAATAAAATGCATGATTATTATTATTCTCCTTAAAGGTCTGCATCCAAAATCCCAGTCTGTCCCTATTTCTTGAGCTTCCCCCCAGTTTCATCATCATCACTTTCCACTTTGAATTATAGATTTCCACTTGTGCTATGTATCGGAACTTTAACTGTGTAACTTTGAAATACCTATTCAAATTGGGTAGCCCCTGTTCTGTTGGAAGAGTCCACTTATCCCACTTGACTCTTGCCATCTTCACCCCCAGAAAAAAATCCTTTAGCTCTTTATTAATTGCTATCCACAACTTCTTCTCTAGTTGATAAAAATATGCCTAACCTATGTATAAGATTAAAGGGACTAAAAACATTTTCACTGCTTGTATCTTACTCAGGGCCGGCCTTAGCCGAAATGGCGCCCTAGGCAAAGTAGTGCTCCGGCGCCCCTTAAGCCCCACCTACACCACACTCCTGAAACACCCCTATTTGAGCCACACCCACTGGTCATTCCCCAAGAAAGCCACTGTCTCACAATGAAAACAGACTTAGCACGAGCAGTAAACTTCTCTGGTGGAGAATTAAGTTTACCCTTGGGCTGTTTTCAAAACAGATTCCTTGCACACATTTTTTTTAAGGCCATACATACCATGTATTTATTCTTTAATTCACTTTCCTGATTGTATCGAATTATATTCCTTGTGTAATACAGCACCACTTGTTAGAATATGTTTTAAATTTGTAGTTTTAAACATTCTTTTAATAAGCAATGAAACAAAATTTATGAACCAAACACTACCCATGTCAGAAAATTTCAGCAATAAAGGGCCACTCAAGACTTCTGTCATTACAATCCACCAATATTACTCCACATGCACAATCTCTGCAGAAGTAAAATCATCTGAATTCCACATTAAAGAAATCTGTAACTAATGAAGAGGTTGCTATTGGCAAACAACTTTACATATCATTGTTATCTACAAATTCAGTGCCTGCTGCCCTTGAAAAATGTATTGCCTATATTACATTAAAAATTGGTAAGTTGGTAATATTGCAATAGGAAATGACTAACAAGTTTATTAGTCACTAGGTATCATACAAAAGGTCATATTCAGGAGTGTAGAACCCCTATCCCCCCCTTATAATGCACCAAATAATCAACAATCATGTAGGCACTGCATATCAGCACTCCACCTACATGGTGTGGGAGGGGAATCCACATCCTTCAGCACCAAAGGCAGTTATGCTACTAACACTACTTTCACATTCTACAACACAGTGTGCCATTTGATAAACAAAAAACAGCGAGTTGCACACTGAAAACATTTACACTTGTTACAGTGTGTTAAATTTGTAGTTTTGAACATTTTTCCAGTAAGTAATGAAACAAAATGTATGACCCAATAATGACAAAACTGCCCATTTCAGAACATTTTAACCATAAAAGGCTTCTTAAATGGTATCAGTCAATAAGCACAATCTCTGCAGAAGTAAACATCATCTGAATAATTCTACATTAAAGAGATTTGTAACTAATGAAGATGCTATTACTGGCAAAGAACTTTACATTCCACTGTTCCATCTACAAATTCAGTGCTTGCTGCCCTTGAATTAATTGCCTATGCTGCATTAAAGAAAAAAATGGTACACTGATAATATTGTAACAGAGAATGACTGAGAAACAGACAAGGTCATAGTAATTAGGCATCTTAAACAAAGGACGGCACACTAAGGAATGCAGAACCCCTATCCCCTCTCAAAATGCAACAAATAAATCAGCAACTAGGACATTACATACCATGCCTCCATAACTCTACATTTTAGCACAAGAAATCTGAACGAAGCCTAAAATAAAGGGGGGGGGTCAAAGGTCCTCAAACAGGGACAGATTATAAATATTGCTCTTATAGACATTATGGACAATGGAGATCTATGTCTCAGCACTCTATCAATGGATACATGGGCTTTGGGGAGAAGGAAACTGACCAGCAGTGTTAGCTGTAAGAAAAAAGTGATAGCTGTGGGGAGGGGTAAAGTGTGTGTGGTGAGGCAAATAATAGGTTGAGAGCTCTGATCTTCAATAATACAATGCCCCACTCACTGTAAGGTTCATCAAAAAAGGAAATCTTAAATCACAGCCATTTTTTCACCTGCAGCAATCCATGATGAAAGACTGTAATATTTACTCTTAAGAGAAATTAACAAAATGCTGCCATACACTTCTGCTACCTGCATGGAGTTTATACTCTTCTCCTCCCACCTAACATATAAAACATGTTGAAATTTCTCCATACCTCTCAACCAGCTTCCAATATCAGATCCACAGATGCAGGTCTCGGTAAGCAAAAAAGTGATCTCCACATTTCCAACCGCCCTTGTAAAGGTGCCAGCAGCTTCTGGGAGGGACTGAAATGCACAGTGAGAGTAATATAGCACTTTAAATCCCTCAAATAAAGAGGACCCTGATCATTTATGGACAGCTATAGCTGAATCAAGGTTTTAAAGATGATATAATTGCAAACAGGAAACTAGAGCAGACTTCACAGCACACATGTAACATGATGGTACCTGGGTGCAACAGTAAATAGCCTGGTAACAGAGTTTTTCTGCTAGCTTAAAGAGATGAGTTTCAGAATCAGGAAGTCTCAGGTAAAGGGCATTAATGTAGTAAAGGTAGGATGAAACAGGAACATGAACAGATTTTGTAAGATCCTCTCAAGGAATAAGGTGTTCGATCTTGGAGATATTCCACAAGTAGAAACTTAATTATTTATCCACTGTTCACATTTGGTCCCTAAATATTAGCCAGTTCCCAAGGATCATGTTTAGACCATGCATCTTACTTAGCCGGTTTAGTAGTGGCCAATGTAATGGATAAAAGTGTGTGTGAGTGTCTGCTGAACATTTGGAAATCTTCACCTCTGTAAATTCTTCTGATGTTCTCAGGTGTTTTTCAGTGTTCTTCATTCCCATGTTTATTCCTTCAAAACTGCATATATTTACTTACTCACTTTTGCTGTGCTCCTATTTCCCATTTTTATTAATTTAGAAGTGCACATATAGAGTTGTTTATTCTACTCTTAAAAGACTTCTCATTCATATTGTAAGAGTACTTTTTAACCTTATTTCAAACTGATTTTATCATGTCAGTTTCATTGTAAAGAGGATGTCCATAGAACTGCAAATATACCTTAGTTGTTACCATATTAAACAGGGATAACAGCTTTTTATATTATGTTTGTGTTGCCACTGTTTCTACATCCCAACAGGTTATGGCCTTCCTTGTCCTTTTATTACTTAATTACAATGTGGACATTCAAACCAATTGTCATTTCCCTGGACCTTTTTCAGTTTTGGTATTGCTATCATTTTCCTTCTAATTATATTCATTCTTACATGTTATTTAATACATCTATTATTTTACAGTTTTGCACTGAATTTAAGCATTGTGTCATACCCCTCCCAGTGGCTTTCTAACTTCATTTTCGTTTTTTCTTCACTTCAACAGTGTTGCCGATATTTGAGTACTGTGCTAAGTACGGGCATTCTTTCACTTCCATACCTTATGCAATGCATGTAAAACATTCAATGGGCCATGCTCAGCAATACTAGCCCCTGTTGTACTATTCTAATAAATAGTCCTTTTTTCTAGTGGGTTACAGCTGATTTTACTATTTTACTATTTCTACATCTATTTGTACAACAAAAGTTTTCCTCAGGACAGCAGCCTAGGATCCATTCCAAACTTTCTAATTTGTTTTTTAATGTTTTGTATGGCACTATGTTGAATTCCTTTGTAAAATCCAAGTTGATAACCATTACATTACTCTGTTGGATTTAGCTGACATATGCTTGTCAGCTATGAAATCATACTGCCTTCAATCATGTACTGCATGCACAACTAACAACCAGAAATGGTTCTGTAACATTTCAAAACAAACTACCTTATTTTATCTGTGGCAGACAACCTAATTTCCAATTTTTCAACTCATAACACACGTATTACAGAAAGTAACATTTATTATGTTTCAGTCTGTACTAGCATAGGTAAACTCAGTAAAAACTGCTAAGAACTTACAAACATCGAACATCTGGAGGTTAGCATATATCGCTTTTTTATCCTAGACATACATGCAATATCATTTGCACCCTTCAATGACATCTGGCTGATGGTTTCCCAAAAGTAAAGGATGTCCCCACCCAGAAACTAAATTTATTCTATATTTATCTGCTAAGCAGTACAAATTCTGCTGCTTAATTTAAGTGACTAGCATGTGTCTGTAGTTCATTATGCCTCAAACTGACCTGATGACTTGACTTTGCTTTACAACCAACATTTTATCTTCCTAAATTGTACTATTTGTCACCATTTTATAACTTATCTAGTATGAAAATGTCTGTTTCTCTTTTTGTTTTTGCCTTTTTATTCTATCTATTCACTAAATGGAAGTCTGCTTTGTTTAAATGCCTCAGGAAAAAAAAAAGCATCAACATTTGTGAGTGTCTGTCACTGATTTTTATTATTAATAGGACCAGGGCCGGTGTTAGCATTTTGGGGGCCCCCAGCAAATGTCAAGTTGGGGGCCCCCTAGGCACTTCCAGTATAAGCATCATCCTAACAATGCCATCCATCCTAAGCAACCTTTTATTTCATGCTGCAAACTTTTAGGAGCAGTATCCACAGACAGACCTGCAGCTACAAGCTTTTACATTACAACAGGCCTATGTATCACACTATCACTATGTTGAGCTGTCTAACAAAGGGGCAGTTAGAGTTACTGGCACTTAGTTGCAACAGTGATACATTGCAACAAGTCTATGTACAGGTCTGGACTTAAAGTGAAATGATGACTGGGCCTACATTTCAACACCCCCCCACACACACACACACACACACACACACCCCAGTCCTCTCCTCTGAGTCCTTCTCCTTTTGGGCTCCCCATACCATCCATGTTACCTTTTTCTTCCTTATCTCACATTTTGCCTTACTCTAAGCTTTTTCAAGAAGCCATAACTTTCTATATGCTCTAAAGTGCATTTTACACGCTCTAAAGTGCATTTTACACAACCTTTTCATTCAATAATAGCTTGAACAGAAATTATGATTAAGGAAAGAAATTCACTGTTGTGGTTCAGCTTTAGTTTTCCTTGCATCCTTCAACACACCTTTCCTGAACAAGACAGCCCAGTAATAACCATTTAGAAAATAACTCAAGTCAGGGCCCAAGAAGCCACAGGTTTACAGATGGTCTGGGATGCATTTTAGAGCATTTTTTTAACATTTTACTCCAATGGTTGCCTAAATAAAAATTATGAAGAAAAAAATAATTTCAGTCTTATTTTTTCTTTCAAGGCATAATTTGTGCCCAAGGCTTAATTTTCAAAGCTGACAAAATTGTAGCTTACAGTAAACTAACAAGCCAGTAGTTGTGAGAATATTTAAGTCTTATCTGGAAATACTGCCTACCTCCTAACTCTCTAATAAAGACAAGTCACTGCCTATGCATCCCTCTGGTGTTAGACTGGGATAAAAGCAGAGATTTAAATTGCCTTTGTCATATATTTCAAGTGACTGATGATATACATATACATAGCATGTTCTTCACCCCAGCCGTCAAAGGTAGCCGCATGTATATGTGCCTAGTATGTGATTGTGAGAATGATTTCAGTAATATTCAAATTTGTTGCAACTAGACAGTACACCTCTCTTACACAAGCTATAGTAACCTTCTTTGTATACCTCTGAGGTCTGTGAGAAACACTGCCCTCAGCTCAGACACAAGCTATAATGACTTCATGTGCACACCTCTAAGGTTTGACTGTGATGAAAATTAAAGATGTAATATCCACACAATCTCTAGCCCCGCATAACCTGTAGCAGCTTTATGTACACACACACATTTGAGCAGGGCTGGTTTTAGAATGGGTGTGGTTGTAAACAGAGGCTATTATTAGCTTTATCCTAAAAGGGTCATATATCAGCACCATTCAGGTTAAACAGCGTATTCAGAAAATTGATACATTTTTCTCCAACAAGCAACAGCTTTGGTGGGGCCCCACAGAGTCAAGGATGATAAAGGAGTCCCCATTATCCATTTAGACAGTCTGGTGAGTGGGGGCAACCAGGCTCTAAGAATATCTAAGTGTCTGAATGTTCTGTGATATATGTTCTGTCTTACTTTCAAAATATAATTACTTGTTAGGTACATTTTTTACTGATACACAGAAGAATAATGTCTGTGTCCTGGCATTATTGGGTGCATGCACAGATAAAAATCATTGATGTTTTTTACACACACACACACACACACACACACACACACACACACACACACACACACACGCACGCACGCACGCGCACACACACACACACACACACACACACACACACACAACATGCATGCATAAGCCACAGCAGTACTAGTTATGTACTTAATTTCAGCAAACAGCAATGCCTTGTGCAACATTGGTACTGCCACACCAGATTAGTCACTGCTGTTTAGCAGTCATCAAACAGCAGAAGCAGTAAGATTTATCCCATTGAGGAGTAATGCATACTTGTCACTGTCTCTACTTTCACAGACCTTCCCTGATTTTGTTCATACTTTTGCTTTATCCTTCGTAAAAAGTCTGATTTGCTGGTAAATCATTCAGGATTACAAACAGTCAATTAATCCAGACATCTGAGTTTTATACTTATTGTCCAAAAATAGATGTTGATGCAAAATATGTTATTCTAGTAACTTTATAAGTGAATTAGATAAATATTTAAACATATTTATGATTCTGAGCATTTATTCTATTATTTTTGGGATTATACTGAATTCTTAAGCAAAGAAATTGAGTTATAGAATCAGGTGTTCTGGTATTAGTTATAAAACTACCTGAAAGAGAAACTATCCCTGATGATCGGAAGCATCAGCTCTTCTTAAAATCCAAAGTTTGCACTGAGGTAAGTCACTCTGGGCTGCTGATCCCTCTAGTGCTTATATTGTTCATGTTCATTATCATCTTCATCCTAACAGGGTCATATCACAGCCCTGTTCATGTTAAAGAGGATAATTAGGAAATTAATGCATTTTCATTCCTCATTTTTCCCCAATCAGCAGCAGCTTTTGTGGGGCCCCACACAGACAAAGATGATTAAGGGGGCCCCCTGCAGCCATGGTTTTGCAGGGACTAAAAGCTGGCTATGTAGTTAGTTTTAGTGGAGCAAATGTCCGAAAGCAGGGTTTAACTAAGCCAGGAGCACTATGTCAGTAGTAAAATATTTAATGGCATTCTGATGCCTGTTACTTGACAAAACACCGTTACTACAACCAGAAATATCTTTGAATTTTAAGGGAGATATAAATAAGAGTTATTACCCTCATAGTTTATTAAGTATGCAAGACTGCTGCACTAGCTTTTGCTGGTTTTACAGATGTGACAAAATATCAGGATAAGATAACTTGCTGTGGTTGGGGGCCCCCAGGGAACAGGGGGCCCCCAGCGACCGCAGGGTTCGCTGGTGCCTAAAACCGGCTATGAATAGGACACTGAATGCTATTCAGAATGTCATTGGAACGCTGAAGAATACAGTAGAGTGTCATTATGATGTCTTTTACTATCTTAATCCAATTCAAGGTCATGTGGTATGGAGCCTATGCCATCTCCCACAAGGCAAAGGGCAGTGTAATTAATTCTGTGCAAGGCACTTAAGGCCACCCACAGTCTCTCATTGTTATGCAGTACAAATACTTACAGCCAGTCTGGACAAATATCATTTCACCTACAGTAAATCTTTGGGATGTGACAGTAAACTGGAGCACCTAGCAGAAACCCAACACAGACACAGGAAGAATGTAAAAACACTGCACAGAAGACACCCCAGCTAAGAACTAAACTAAAGAACCAAAGGTAGTGAGGAGGCAATGCTAACTACTGTGCCAGTGAGACTCTCATGGAGTGGTAGAACAGGATCGGAAACATCTAACTTATCATATGTAAAAGTGTTGAAAAGAAACTATCAGATACTAACTATTGACTCTGATGTCATTTTTGTGGAAAATGATGGAAAAGTTCATCAGGGACAAGCAAGACCCATAATAGCAAATTTGTACAAAGCAGTGTTTCCAGTTCAGTCCAGTCCAGAACAGCAAGTGGGTCACATAAGTGGGTAGGCATTATCCAGTGTATGTCGCATACACACACATACCCTTACCTCTCACTTGTCCATTCTTGCTCCAGTATGCAACGTCTTCTGCAAACCAAATTCCGCGCCCCCAAAACAAAGACGTACATAATCTTTTGCACAGGCACAGCAGGTGTTTGCGACCTGTTTTCGTCATCTGCGGCCATAAAAGGAGGGCGTTCTTAAAGAAGAACGTCCTTAAAAAATGCTTTTTTTTTTTTAATAAAAAGAAAACGAATCTCCCGGCTGCCACAGGCAGTCTCCGTTTTACGGATAGTGTACCACCAAGAACAGCACAAACCCAGAATAGAATAAACACTGTAATGTCCATTTCTGGTTTTATCATGTCCTTTTCTGGTTTTATCAGGTATAAAATAATATTGTGTGCAAATAGTCAGCTTTTCCTGTCTATCATGCCAGTAATATCCTTGAATTTTCTGAGTCCCTTATTTTCATTGCCAGTGGTTCTAAATATAATGCAAGTAACAGCGAGCAAAGAGGACATCCCTGCCTGGTCCCTCTGCTTAAGCAGAAATTATCAGAGAGGAACCCACCCACTTCAGTTTTCTCCATCAGATCCTTCTTATATCCTCCTAATCAACCTTATCATTTTATCATGAAATGTAAATGCTTCCATTGCCTTGCTCATGAAATCCCAGTTTACTCTCTCAAATGCTTTCTCTACATCAAGACCCACCAACAACAGTGGTGGTACTTACATTCTGCTTCCCTCTGGATCATCAATGTCCTGTTAATGTTGTTGAATGTTTGCTTCCCCTCCACAAAACCACACTGATCCATATCTATCAATCTTGTCATCACTTTTGCCATTCATTTAGACATTATAGATGTAAACACTTTATAATCATGGTTTACAATAGAAATGAGTCTGTATGAAGCTGGATCTGATGGATCCTTACCATCTTTAGCTATTATAGGTACCACCACTTTCTTGCAGGATGTTGGTACTTCTCCTCCTCTTAAAATACTGTTAAATGAAACCTTCCAGATCTTTTATCAGTTCTTTTCCTCCAAGCTTTCAAACTTCTACAGGAATATCATCTATTCCTGGGGATTTTCCAGTAGATTAGTTATAAATCACCATTTTTATCTCATCTCCTCCTATCCTGTTAGTAATTGAGGCTCTGCTACCTGTAACCTTGGCATATTTAATTATTCCATAAATATTTCCAGGTGTACCTTTTCTTGATTTCCATATTTCTCTGCTTTATACAGACTTTCATAGAATTTCAGAAATATTTCTAATACTTCTACAGGGTCTCTTGTTACCTTTCTTGTTATAGGCTCCTTAAGCTTGGTGACAACCCTTTCTACTTTCTGTTGCCTGAGTCATTGTGCTAAAAGTTTTAGTGCTCTTGAGTTATTTATCAAAAAAAAAGTTTCTTAGCAGCAGTCTTTCTAAACCGATGCATATTATTGAGGTAATCCCTTATTTTCTGGTTAGCATTCTGTAGTTACTCCTCCTGTTCTGTGAGAGCCCCCCTATTTCATAATACTTTAACATTTGTCAGTTCCACTAAATAATTCTTATTACTTCTTAACTACATCTCCCTTTTTTTATTTCCACCCTATTTTAAACTCCACTTTCATTTTATCCCACTCCCTAGCTATATTTTCAGAAGAAATTTATATCTTCTCTAATAGCTCCTGAATAATTTCCACTACCCATTCTTTAAAGTCCTCTCTTTTCAACAGATAGGTGGGAAAGCACCATTGTCTTAATTTTATTTCATTACCCTGTATTTTATTTTACTTATTATTGGCGCATGATCTGAAATAGTTATTTGGTGCATATCAAGAACTTCAATTAAATGTACATGTTCTTGTGAAATGTAAACTCTGTCTACCTAGCCCAGTTTTTTCTAGCTTGGGGAATAATATGTAAATTCACCCTGAACTCCTAGTACTGAATTCACATCTTCCATGCCAAATATTTTCAGGAATTTTTTCAGAAATCTACCCTCCTTTGTTATATTTTCCCTTCCGGGCCCCCCAGACACATCTTCATAATTGCAAATGAAATTCCATCCCCACCTATAAGTAATAGCTCTTGCTTAAAGCTGATTATTTCTCCCAGAATTTTCTTAAGCTCCATTATAACAATTTTAGATGGAATATAAGTACATGCCAGTGTAATCCTCCTCCCCTTGCCAGTAGCTCCTCAGTACTACAAATCTGCCATTCTATCACTGTTGGAGGGCCTCTTGCAATTAATATAATTGCTCCTCTTTACCTTTATCCCAGATATTCTGCTAAATAACCATTCTGAAAACTTGTATTTATCAAATTCACATGTTCAGTTCTTTCCAAGGGTGTGTCCTGTAGTATAGCTGTTTGGACTCTACATTTTTAATATAGTTTATTATTCTTTCTTGTTTGTATTTATGTGTAAGACCATTGACATTTAAAGACAGTATGCAAAGCATCACTGAATTCAAAGGTATTATTCCCACCTTTTATGTATAACATCTTTTTTGTTAGATGTCTAGTTCCAGCTTTTCTTTTGCATGCATACACTGTCTGACAGGTTGATCTTTTATACAGTTGTTTCTTGTCATATCCTTTTGAGCATTAGTCACAACTTACAAAATGTTTTGTTTTATTGCAAACCCTCAAACAAAAAAAAAACACCCCCCAGTACCCCCTAAAACCTATTAACTTGATAATAACTTACAAAACTATGTACATCTTCAGATATTGAAGTTTTCCCTCTTAATAAGAACAAATGTTCCAAAATGACAAACACATTCACAAACTTGCATTAACCTAAAAGAAAGATTATCTATGATTGGATGGGGTAATAGGAAATTCACCCCGGGGATCACTTCTGTAGTTCTGCTTGACAGGGGTATAGGAAAATAATTTTATTGGGTGGCGAAAGCCAGAGTACCTTTTTGGCTAGGCTTGTATAGGCCGTAGGGCCAATAGCCTAGTACCTACCTATGAACCTATGCTACGACTTATGGTGCAGCATATGCTTCAACTAAGTGCTGACTGGTTTTCTCTTATCTTTATAGCTCTCCCATCTGAGTAAACACTTGAATGCTTTCAGAGAACACTATCTCCTAGTCATTTCTCTTTATCAGATTGTCTCCTGGAGGCATGAGGACCAGATATAGAATTGCTACTAATCATACCCTTGCTAGAAAAAAAGCCGTTGCAGTTTACTTTCTCCCTCCTTTTCCCCACTCCTAAGCATTTTTCTGAACATTAATGACATGAAATAGAGCATATGCTTTAGAGTTCCATACAAGTTTAACACAGCCCAAAAGTTTCCAATATTTCCAGATTTTTTTTTTGTTCTGTCATGTTTCACAAATATAATTAATGCTTTGTAATTCCACATTTGTCATTTTCCAGGTTTATCTCCATCTCCCAAATCCTGTGTCTGGTTCATCTGCAATATATTCTCAATTCTTCTAGTTGACTCGTGTTTTTTCCTTCTCTCAAGCATTTTCCATTGAAACATTGGAAAAGGTTTCACTGGCACAGTCTGTCTGTGGTTTCTGTTACCAGAAGTACAAGAAGCAGACCCTTCTTCTGTTTTACAGCTCACTTTTTGTTTGACAAACTTTTTTTTTTTCCTCCTTAGCATGTACTTCAGCAAAAAATTATGTTGTCCCTCCAGGGAAGAATATTTTGAAGATAGCTGGGTATAGCAGTTTGAGTCTCATGCCTGCTTCTTGACATTCCCTGGATAGTGGAATAATTTACTCCTTTTCTGCCTGGTGTACAGTGAATAATCATTCTTCACAAACACTCTGCTGTCTTCTACTTTTAGTACTTTGTCTTTTGTTCATAGGTTCATAGGTTCATACTAGGCTATCTGCCCGAGGGCATTTATAAGCCTAGCCCATTGTTTTGTGGCTTACGCCACCCCTTTAGTATGGGGAACTATACCCATTATTTTGCTGTGCCTCTGTCGAGCAGTGACACTGAGGTAATTCCTGGGGTATATCTGCGATCTCCCATCCATTGGTCAAGATTTCTCTTGAACAAGGCCAGCGAGGTGCTCTGCCTCACATGTACCGGGATTTTGTTCCACAGCATAGGGAGTCTTTGGGTGATGAATCTATCTCTCCAGCACGTCCTATTAATAGCCGTGTTGAGGTTAAAGTCTCCCGCCCTTGTGGCTCTGATGGATCTAGATTTTTTGAGGTGAAGCATATTCATCAAATCTGGGTTTGACATGGCCTTGTATGTTAGGCAAAGGTCACCTCTGAGCAAGCGTGCGACTGAATAGAGCTGGAGTTCTTTCAGTCGGGCAGCATAGGACAGATTTTTGAGACCCTTTATCCTTTTGGTGAGGAACTTTTGTGGCCTCTCCAGCTGCTGCAAGTGTCGGGTCAAATACATTCCGAATGGGGCATTGTACTCAATCATTGGTCTGATGAGTGATGAGTAAAGGGAGACTATGACCTCCCTTGATCTAGATGAGAATCCCTTCATGATAAGGTGGGCAATGTAGAAGGACATCCTAACTACTTTAGCTACATGGGTGTCGAATGACAGACTACTATCAACCTGGGTCCCCAGGTCCCTGATAACTTCTTCTGTGCTCAGTGGATTGCCACCTATTTGGTAGCTAGGGTAACCTTGTTTTACCCGAAGGGTATGACTATGCATTTTTTGGCATTTAACTTTAGGCCGTGGCTCTGGCACCAGTTATCCGTTTCTGTGAGACCCTTCTGAGGGATATCTGTGTCAGATGTGTTTTCTACTATGGCGCCCAGTTTGCAGTCATCTGCAAACTTTGTCAGCCATAACCCTCCTGTGTTTGCTTGTACTGGAAAAGTAGATGCCAAACAAGAGTGGGCCCAGGACTGAGCCCTGTGGGACACCACTTGTGACAGGCTTTGAGTCTGACATGGCGCCAGCAACTCTGACCCTGTGGGTTCTGTCACTCAGCCAGTTTGCAACCCATCTTGTGATGTATGGGTTAACATTTAAGCTGATGAGTTTTTCAATGATACCCGAGTGGGGTATTGTATCGAAGGCCTTAGCCAGATCGAGGTAGGCTGTATGGACTGCCTTTCCCTCATCAATGGCTTTGGTGACTGTTTCGAAAAAGTCAACCAAGTTTAAAAGGCATGATCTGCCTTTGACAAAGCCAAACTGGGTTGGATCCAAAGTCTGCAAATTCCCTATGTCTTTATTTATGAGGTCCATTATGATCCTCTCCATGGCTTTGCAGATAAGGCTTGTCAAGCTAATGGGCGGTAATTTCCAGGGTCTGTGGAGGCACCGCCTTTGTGAAGTGGGACCACAGTTGCAGTGCGCCACTCCCTGGGTACGTATCCAGAGGTAAGACTTTGATTAAACAGCTGTCCAAGCTGTGGGTTTAATTCCTCATTGAGTTCGTGGAGCACACAGCCGGGGACACCATCGGGTCCCATGGATGCTGTGTTTTTTGCTTTGGAGAGAGCAGTTCTCACTTGGGCTGGAGATGTTTGGGGGCTGCACTCATTTGGTATAGATATCTCTCCTTTTGGGGAGGGGAGAAGTTTGCACTGAACCTGTCAGCCAGTATGTTGGCAATGTCTGTAGGATCAGTAATCTTCACATCATTTTGAACTAGTTCTGAGCATATCTGGGAGTTTCCTCCTAGGTTTCTAACATAGCTAAAGAAGGCCTTATGATTGTCTTTTGAGTCTTTAGCTATTTTTCTCTCGAAATTTGCTTTGGATGATTTTATGAGAGCTCTTAGTTTTTTACTTATAGTGATCAAGGGTGTCTTACCTTTTAAGGATTTTGCGTAAGCTGTAGTAGCTGATTCATAGCATTTATAAGTGGAAAAGGTTTCACTGGCACAGTCTGTCTGTGGTTTCTGTTACCAGAAGTACAAGAAGCACTTGTCAGACGTTTGTCACACTTTTGTTGGAATCAACTCCTTCTGCCGGTAGGATTGCATCTTTACTATTAAAGGTCTAAGTTGCTTTCTCATTGCACACAATGTGCCCTTTCTATTAACTCCTCCTATGGAATACCAGTCCAGTTGCTTATTTGTGCTTTCATAAAGTTAATGCAGTCTGTTCCTTCCAACTTCTGTAGTACAGCAGAACATCTCAGGTTTTCCCTACATGGTCTGTCCTCTAATTCTATTATTTTTGGAAACACCTCTTCTTGAGCAGTCTCATATTCAGCCAATCTTTTCTTCATTTTGTCCTCTGATTTTTGCAGTTTTATCACCTCATCTGAATATCTGTTTAAAGCATCTTCCATTTTTTCCGGCCTTTTGTTGTTTGAGTTGATATCCTCCATCAGTGTTTCATTTATTTTAACCAGGTCTGTGTGCAGTTGTCTTATACTTTCCTCTAGGTTACTGGAAGTCATGTCCGGAGCTTGCACAGCTTTTTGCTGAACAGGTGTGGTACTTTCCTGGTTAATATATTTTCCTCACATTTTGTAGCTGATTTACTTTCAGGTCCTCTGTATTTCTTTTTTCCTGGCATTCAGGCAGTGCACTTAATAGCCATTTACCAAAATTTACCCAGAAATATAACTCCACTGGGTTTCTCTGATAAGTTTCTGTTTTCACATTGGGAGAGCTAGAATTAAGCTGTTGCTCAGTGTGCAGCCATCTTGGAAGTCCAAAGATGTGGGACTGTTGGATGAATTTTGAGAGTTGAATATGAATAAGTTTCTCTTAAGTGTTCCTAAGGTTGTGTACGATGAAGATGGGATGTAATTCTACACAGTGGGAAGGGTTAACCTGCTTCATGAGTATTTTTATAATGGCTGTTTTCCAGATGAATAGCATGAGGTTTTCCCTGATGCAGAAATTATAGGTATAGCTGAGAGGCTGAACTAGGTGCTCTCTACAGTGGTAGTAGGCTGTCTGAGCTGGGGGTATCTGTTGGGATGTTAAGAAGAGACTCAGTATCTTTGTTTTATGCTTTTGAAGTAAAACTGGGTGATGCAGGGTGACAGGAGGAGGTATAGAGGTGGTGGTGGTTGAATTTTTCCAAGAAGTCTGTGGGGGGTTGATTGCCCTTGCTAGATTTTGTAATGGCAGTTCCACTCATGTCTTTTGTTGAAACTCCACCCAGAACTGTTTTGGTAAGTTAGAGTTGGGTGTCTGGACCTGTGTAGGAAAGATTTATGCCTTCTGATAGATTGTTTTCCTAAATTTCCCAGGGTAATGAAGTAGGTATAATTTTTATTGCACGGGGCTGATTTCCATTTTTGACAGGCTTTGTCCCTGAATTTTAGCAGTTGTTTCAATGTTTTTAGTTATCCAGTTTATTTTCTGAGGTTTTAGAAGTCTGTTTTTTGTCCAGGAAAAATTGTCTTGTAGTTTCAGTAGGATTGTGGTAAGGATGTTCACAGTTGTGTTGATGTCTTTTGAGAGAAGAGAACAGGGAGGATTCCAGGAGAGTGGAGAGGATGTTACGTTTAGGGATGTTGGTTTTTGAATGTGGCCTGAATGTTTTTTAGGATTGGGGTTATTTTAGAGATTGGTTTGTGACCAAGAAAGTGACGGGACAGTGGTTTCTAAGGGATGATGGAAGGACATTGATGTTGATAATTGAGGAGGATATCTTGGTGGTGATTTGGTCAAGTGGAGCTTATTTAGATGATTTATAATTGGGCCTTGTGGATTGTGAAATTATCTGAGTAAGGTTGTGATCTCCTAAGAAAAGAGAGTTGTCACTGCAGTGCTGGCCAATACAATGGTAGTATCATTGTGTTTGGGACAATGAGGGAGAGGAATTTTGCAATAATCCATTTTGGGCTTGAGTAGGTTATGGTATTGGCTTGAGAAATGAATGTAGGCTTAAGGTTGCTTTTGTGGAGAATCATTTCTCCACCTCCTGCAGTTTTACCTGGTCCAGCATGAAGGAAGATTTTGTATATGTCTGTGTATGTATGGATGTTTGGTATTCACAGAGATACCTTAATAAAAGGAAACAAGGCCTAAACAAAATGTCCTACATAAACCAACTCCTAGGACTGCCGCTATACTCTGTATCTTACAGACTGCTAAGAGGTGACCTGTGCCTGGCATATAAGGCATCCTCCAGCTGATTACTGCTAGATTTACTGCACATCAGCAAGTCAGATACCTTCAGAAATACTCAGTCTAGGGATCTAAACACGTTCTGCAACATCAACACAATGGTTTGGAGGAACAGGTATATCCCCACCGACATAAAACAAAGTTGATCCCTGTCCATTTTCAAGCACAACTTGGCTCCATGGATGGAAAACAGGAAATATGCCCTAGGTTTACCCTCTGTACTACTAATGGACAAAGGCAGATCTTACATGCTTTATCCCATGCATGGGTCCCCTCAAATTATTTATGGAATGATTCCAGTTATTCTTATTAGGGGTGATATATAATTATTGACCATGGGATGGGTAAGGCTAATCTACAACCAAATGGGATAGGTTATTTCAAGCACAGAAAGGGAAACTGAGTAGGCTTAAAATGGTCTGCAAGGGCATCTAGTCTAGTACTTACCTATAAACCTATGTGGGGAGGAGGTGTTGTATACTTGGGTCGGTTGATTTTAGCCAGGATTCAGTTGTTGCAAGACTGTCCAAATTATGTTGAAGGGTAAATTAATTTATTTTGTCTAATTTGTTTTGATACTCTTAGCATTTAGAAAGGTATAATGATGGTGTGGTTAAAGTAGTGCTGAACTGAGGGGAGGAGGAGAACTACTGTTTGGGTTCTAAGTGTCCAAATAGAAGTACCTTGGAAATTATAGTTTTTGCTAGAAAAAGGAGCTCTGTTGCTGAGGAGGAGGATACTATAGGGATTTTGGCTTTTGATATGAGCAGAAGAGTGATATTGTGGATGTTGGAATAGTTTGGTAGGACTGTGGAAGGTTGTGTGGCATGGTGTGCGTTCCTGCTGAAGGATAGGATGGATGAAGAAGGCTGTATAAAGTTAATTGTATGGACAGAGTTGTATTTTGGTTTCTTTGAAGTTGTAGGGGAGTAGTATATATTCAGAAATGGCTGAGGACCTGTCATGATGTCATGACTGTGAAGAGAGAGAGGAATGCAGAGCTGGGATATATTTTGGTGGAGCTACTAAGAAGCATTTGTGTTTAAGCCAAGGGGAGGGGTTTAGTGGGAGGATAGTGGCTGGAGAACTGATTAGATAATCTGAGATTTCAGTTGTGGGTAGTGAATTGGAGGTGGGGGGAATGAAGCAGGATACATCTTGCACATCAGTGGTGGCCAGTCGTGAAGCAGGATACACCTCACATGTCAGTGAAAGCTAATCAGCATAGGTATGTACACTGTGGTACTACTACTGAGACAGGGTTGGTGAATACAGTCAGTGTGAATGTGATTAAAATTAACAATTTCTTTTGCTTGATCTGTTTTAATGTGAACACTTTTCAGGATGAAAAATTCATCCAGTGGTCATTTATGGTCCCAAGTCAATGTAGTAGCACCAGAACCTATTCCTGAGGTTTGCTGTAGTTTTGGGGAACTCTAATAACATTAATAATAGAAAAAAGTGTCAATGCATCAGTTGAAATGCATTTTTCACGTTCTCAAGTTAAGAGATGGAAGCGCATGATCAGAAACCATAATGTTACATAGAATACTAGTCAGGCTGCAGGGTTTAAAACTGTTTGGGTCTGAAGTGTCCACCTCCCCTTTCAGAACTGGCACAGTTATAACTTGTTTGTGTAAATATGGGACAAGCCCCAGAGTTAACATTTTATTTAAATTATTGAAATAGGGTTTAGTCATGTTTTCATTGATTCTATGTGAGAAAACCACCATGTTTCTGCTTCACTGGAAGTTTTGTTTTTAATTTTACTAGTAATATTTATCATATATGTGGCTTCAGAAGGGATATTGCCCCTACTCCTATAGCACTCTGAAATATTTCTTTGCTTATTCTGAGTTCTGGATGTTTTTTAGAAAGCATTTTTTTCTCTGTTATTTTATTCTCGTGTTCACTTCATTGCTTATCAATAACGTTACAGTCACAATTTGCAAAGAAACATGCACACACATGCAAGTGCAGGAAACCCCTGGACAATTCTTCACCTAGCCATCTCTTTAACCTTGAATGTAAATAATCCTAGCTATACTTTTGTTTCTGTAAATCTAGAGCTAACTTAACATTTAATCATAAGTCTGACTTCAGAAATAAATCTCTTTAACCCTTACTTTGTTTGTAACCTTTAGTCAGCAGTAATATGCAAGTCTGGGCTAACTTTTCCTCTGAAGTTCACCATTAGCATAAGGCTGGACTTTGACTTAACTCCATCTCTAAACTGGGTAATTTGTTATCACTGGAAAATTATCTATGGTAAGCATCAACTCTTGGTATATGGGCTCTCCTGTTTTGTCCTTGTTTGTAACAACTTAACATGAGACACACTGTGGGTGTCTTATATGCAGAGGACCCTGGTACCTTTGCACTTAAAATATGTTGCACTGAAACATGCAGAATATTTTTATCAGTTTTAATAATAGCAAATACTAGGATGGCATTATTTAATAAAATGTCTTTGTTTTTTGCTGAAATAATGTAGGTATACCTGGAATTTTTTATTTTTAAAACGGCATCCATCCACTTTCATAAATAATCCACAACTGGGTTAACACCACAGTTTAATGGCCTCTGTCATGTTATATGCTTGCTGATTTTCATAATGTCCCACAGATTGTAATGCGGTGTCTGTATTTTCTAGCATAGCCACATTGAATGCACCTTGTTATGAAGTGGTAAAGATTGCAGAATATACAGGTGATGTGCAATTAACTCTTCTGATTAGAACGATACATGATTCAGTCATTTAACAACAAACCATTTAAAAAAGAAATAGTTGGAGGAACAAGACATTCATTTGCATTTAGGAAAGCTAAGGCATCTCATATCTGAACTGTGCAAGTTTCATACAAAATGCAGCTTAGAAGGGAGACATTGGGAGGTTTGCTTAATTGTTCATAGGTTCATACTAGGCTATCTGCCCTGGGGCATTTATAAGCCTAGCCCGAGTGTGTTTGGCTTTCACCACCCTTTGATTTGAGTTTGCTGTGCCCTTTCTAAGGTTAGTTTACTGTGCCTCTGTCTAGTAGTGACACAGAAGTAATCCCCGGGGTAAACCTACGATCTCCCAGCCACTAATCAAGATTACTCTTGAAGAGAGTCAGTGAGGTGCTCTGCCTAACATGGACTGGGATTCTATTCCAGAGCGAAGGGAGCCTCTGGGTTATGAATCTGTCCCTCCAGCATGTTCTATTTATTTCTGTGCTGAGGTTCAAGTCCCTCGAGTGCGTGGTTCTAAGGGATTTAGATTTTCTGAGGTGGAGCATGTCCATTAATTCTGGGTTGGACATAGCTTTGTATGTCAGGCATAGATCACCTCGAAGTAGGCGGTATGCAACTGAGTAGAGCTGGAGTTTTTTTAACCGGGCAGCATATGGGATCTGTTTGAGTCCCTTGATCCTCTTTGTGAGGTACTTTTGGGGTCTTTCTAGTTGCTGCAGGTGTCGGGTAAGGTACATCCCAAAAGGGGCATTGTATTCTATGATGGGCCAGATGAGGGATGAATAAAGGGGCACTATTACCTCACTTGATATAGATGTGAATCCTTTCGTGATAAGGTGGGCTATGTAGAAGGTCTTTCTAACCACTTTGGCAATGTGGTTGTCAAAGGAGAGATTGCTATCAACTTGGGTCCCCAGGTCCATAATTACTTCTTCCGTACTTAATGGGTTACCACCTATGTGGTAATTTGTGGGCACTTTGTTTTTGCCAAAGGGTATGACTATACACTTTTTGGCATCTAGCTTTAGGCCATGGCTCTGGCACCAGTTATCCATCTCTGTGAGACCTTTTTGGAGGATGTTCGTGTCAGCTGGAGAGTCAATTATGGCGCCCAGTTTGCAGTCATCTGCGAACTTGGTCAGCCATAGTCCTCCCGTGTTGGCCTGTACCTCGGAGAAGTATATGCCGAATAAGAGAGGTCTCAGGACAGAGCCTTGTGGGAAAAAACTTGTAACCGGTTTCGAGTCTGACATGGCTTCGACAATTCTGACTCTGTGGGTTCTGTCTTTGAGCCAGTGAGCAACCCATCTTGTGACATAGGGGTTTATTTTTAAGCTGGATAGCTTATCTATGATGCCCGAGTGAGGTATTGTGTCAAATGCCTTTGCAAGGTCTAGATAGGCTGTGTGGACTACCTTCCCTTCATCTATGGCCTTGGTGAGTATTTCGAAAAAGTCGACCAGGTTCAAGAGGCAGGATCTGCCCTTAACAAAGCCAAATTGGGTAGGATCTAGTGTCTGTATGTCCCCAATGTCTTTGTTTATTAGTTCCATGATGATCCTCTCCATGGCCTTGCAGATAACACTAGCCAGGCTTATGGGGCGATAGTTACCTGGGTCCATTGAGGCACCACCTTTGTGGAGTGGGACCACTGTTGCTGTACACCATTCTTTGGGTACATATCCTGTAGTGAGGCTGAGATTGTACAGCAGTTTTACGTGAGGGTTTAGTTCTTCTTGGAGTTCATGTAGGACGCAACCCGGGACACCGTCTGGTCCCATTGAAGCAGTGTTTTTTGCTTTGGAGAGGGCGGCTTTCACCTGAGCATCTGAGATGTTAGGGAGGCTGCACTCTGCTGGTATAGATATTTGCTCTTTTGGGGCGGAAGGGGGAGAGAAGTTTGCACTGAACCTGTCTGCCAGGATGTTGGCAATGTCTGTGGGTTCAGTGTATTTTTTGTTTTTTAGAATCAACTCTGAGCATATCTGGGAGTTGCATCCCAGGTTCCTAACATAGCTAATGAAAGCCTTGTGATTGTCTTTAGAGTCCTGTGCAATTTTTCTCTCAAAGCTGGCCTTGGAGGATTTTATGAGGGATCATAATTTTTTGCTAGTACTGATCAGAGATGCCTTCCCTTTTAGGGATTTTGCTCTATCATGTAGTAGCTTCCTCCTTCTGTTGTATAACTTATTTATGGCTGGGGTCCACCAGACTGGACGCCTGCCTTTGGATGATTGGGTCTTGGTTTTGTTTGGGATAGCATGATCCATGCATTCCTGGAGGTATCCATAGAATGTGTTTATATAGAATTCTGTGGTTTGGGCCGTAGTTTCCACTGGCCCGGGGGCCTTGAAGGATTCCACCTCAGTTTTGAGAAGTGTGAAGTTCGCTTTTGAGAAGTTTTTCACTGTGGTTTTCTGGGCTGGGGGTGGGGTCGGGTTTTGGATATCCAGTGAAATTAATTTATGGTCTGATCTTACCAATGAGGGGTATACTTCTGGTGTGGAGCATAGGGTCCCCATGTTGGTGATGATAAGGTCAAGTATGTTTTCCCCTCTTGTGGGAGTTGTGACTAGTTGTTCCATGGCATTTGAGTTTATAAATTCCAGGAACCTTTGGGCTAGGGTGTTGGGGCTTGAGTAATGCTCCCAGTCTATGTTTGGGTAGTTGAAGTCACCCAGTAGAATGGTGTTTGGAGAGATCTTCATGTTCTCAAGAAAGCCGAGTGGGATTCCTGATTTTGAGACGGTGGTTTGTAGCATGCTATAAACTGAAAGGCAGTTTTGCCCACTGTTAGTTGCACATGGATGGTTTCTGATGCTTCGTGCAAAGCCACTAACCTGGAGGTGTGGGTATCCTTGATAAATATGGATACTCCCCCTCCTTTTGTGGTTCAGTCCAAGTTTTGGGGCCAAAAAGCATGATATGAGGTATAACCTGGTAGTGCTGGGGTGCTCTTTGGAGCCTTGAACCAGGTTTCTGTCACTGCGCAGATATCGATGTTCTCCATACTGAGGAGAGCTTCAAGTGCGTGCATTTTGAGGTTTAGACTTCTGGCGTTTAGCAGCGTTACCCTTAGTTTCTTGTTCTTTGTGTTTTCTATGGAGGTGGGTTTGTCTTTTGAGCCTTGCCTAAAAAGGCACTATGGGGGTGGCAAGAGCCTTTGCCAGTATCCAAAAGCCCAGGGGTGACAGGTGCAAGCCGTCCCTAGCGAAGCAATGTGGCTTGTCGAGCATGTCATCCCAGGCTGACAGGCACTGGATCCCCTTTGAATGACACCAAAATTTTAGTCAATTGTTAAAATCGATCATTTTGTCTTTATACTGCAGCATCATTCTAGGTGAGGGTAAGATGCTGCTCAAGGTCAGGGTCATACCGGCCTGGGCTACATGATCGGAGAGCTCCTCTATGTTTCTTTTCATGTAGTCGAGGGATGTACGTCTCAGGTCATTCACACCAGCATGTACTATGAAAGAGTCAATTTTGTACTTGCTTTGGAATGACCTGAGTGCTTGCGTTATGTGGCGGATCCTAGCACCCAACAGGCAGCTCACTGTGACCTTCTCCTTGTTCAGCCTGGTGAGTGGGACGTCAGTGTGTCTGACTATAGAATCACCTATTACAAGTGTATCGGGTGTGTTATTCAGCCTTAAGGGCTGTGACTGTTTGGCACACTGACTTTGTGAGCTATGAGTTGCACATGTTTTGCTGTGGGGTAGCGTTTGCTTGGATGTCTGCTTTGGAGGTCTCTGCTGCTTAGGTAGATTTTTATTTAGAGCCTCTGAGTATGTTTTTGTGTGTTTATGTGTTTGGTTTGCTGTTGTGGTAGGACTATGTGAGACTGGATTAGTGTTGTGTGAGGTTACCTTCTCCTCCTGACTGGTAACACCAGTTCTGAGGTGAGAGAGCTCAGCCTCCAGTTTGGCTATATGGTTGCATCTCTCACATATGTTTGAACCTGTTTGGAGGAGGAGAGGGTTGTCTGTGTACATGAGGCAGTTGTAACATTGCCTCAAGATTCCCAGATTCACCAGCTGGACTGGAGAGGAAACCATTAACTGACCTTTGGACATGCTAGAGTAGTAAAAGGAACTCTTTTATCACTTAATTAAAAAGGACCAATAGGGGACAAGGTAATTGTGGAGAGTATATGAGGATGTAGTGCTTTTAGTTTATTAGTGCAAGATTGTAAGATTGCTTATTTGGGCAAGTGCAGGGTCTTAGATTGAGAATAGGGTGTTTAAATTGAGAGATAGAGCAGTTCTAAGGGAAAAAGTGAAGAGCAGACTTTATGGAGCCGGGAATAGTTTTAACCCAATTAAGCGGCACTGCCCGATGCTGTGCTATGTGCACAATCGCGCAAAGCTGCGCTAAAGCGGGTTTTTATGCAGGGAACTTCAAATAGCTAGAAATGGCCCAAAACAGCCAATTACTACAAGATTCTTGTGCTGAGGTCACTCCTTCGGGGACAGATAGGCTGCTCAAGGCTCCCCACTCCCACTGGTGAGCAAAGAAACTTCCTTCTATCCAAGTAAGGAAATGGGCAACACAGGAACTATCCAAAAGTCCAGAATACAGCAAAGCCTGTATAAGGGACTATTCTAGTTTAGGAAAGGCGGGAAACAAGGATATATATATATATATATATATATATATTTTTTTTTTTTTTTTTTTTTCAGGTGTTTACCTTACAGACACAGGGTGCAAGGTTTGATTCTTGCTCGGGGTAACTGGCTAGACTTAAAATGGCCCACATGGGCAGTTAGTCTAGTATAAATCTATTGGAGGAAAACACTCTAATACAACTTTGGAATCATATTCAAGAAAATTTGTAGACGGCTATATATAGACAGACATCAAGGATAAATCAGTGTGCATTTATTGTGCAATATCTAGGGAGCCATACGTGTTTCTTTCTTTATTCAAATCTCTGGTTCAGTCCAGACTGGAATACAGAATCTTGGTACGACATAAAAAGGAATGAAGAATTTGCATTATAAAGACAAGCTTTGAGCTTTAAAGCTGATACTTTTTAACATTTGAAATATTATAATAAAAGTTAATATAAATCTGTAAAGCCTTTGAGCATGAAGAGCTGTTGTCCAAGACTTTTTCTTGCTTCCCCTACTGAACTTGAACTGATTTACCCAATCATTCTGGAAATGTACCCAACCTATGACAGACATCTGAGGGGCAGTACATCATACAGGCAAGCATGAGGGTGTTTTGGTTCCTTTCTTAGTGACCTTAACTCCACCCCTGGTGTAGGTGGGGATAAGTTATCCACATCACTTCAAAAATGTACAGTGCTTTCCTTTTGTGAGTGTGCTCCTGTACACTCACTGCAAGGGGTTTTCTCCTGCCTCACTGTGTTATCTCTGAGGGTTTATTTACAGTAGTATGTACCCTGCTACATCCTGTCCCTGCACCAGGATGGACATGTCCATCTTCCTGTGGCAGTTCTGTCGAGTGCCTGTGACACTATCTGAACTTGGATTGCCTGGGCCATACTCGAAGCTTTATTCCTCTGTACTGTCAGGGATGAAGAGCTGTTTTAAAAGAGGCTTCATACTAAGGCAGACAAACACAAGACTGATAACAAGAATTAAATAGAAAATTAACAGGAGCTGTGTAACTAACATGGTTGTGCAATGATGGAATGTTGTCTACTTATGGCACCAAAACTGTGCCATCTCTGGAGAAATTTAAAAACACATTAGAGGCATGGCAGAAAATACTGTTTGAATGGGTTTTTGAAGTCGGTATGGAACCCATGTTTTATGTGTATATGCAGTTATGCATGTATACACACCCCCTTCCCCCCATACAGATAAATAACCTTGAACAAACATATATTCCATTAAGGTAAAGCAAGCAAATGACTGCAACATGCTTATTCTAAGGAAATACAGGTGATTTAAATAATCACACACATTTATAATGTATTACACATTTATATGTGCATATGACATATTTGGTAAACATTTCTAATCTTTATTGCAACATAGTGAAATGTTGTGAAAACAAAAACTTCTATTATAATACAAAATAGTATCTTGTTATTCAAGACTTTAAATATTTTATTACTGCACATGTTCGTATTAAACATATTAAATTGTTTATACAGAATCATCATTTTTGCTTGTATTGTGTAACATGTTATTCCAAAATGGCAGCTGTGAATTAACTGGATAATTGTTTTAACATTTTAATTTGTACAGCAACATCATAATTGCTGGCAATTGACATAATGTTTTAAAGTAGCTCCTTTTTTCACTGCATTACTTAATTGAGTCACAGAAGGTTGTTTAAACAAAATGTTAAAGTCTAAGGCTCTGTTCCATGACATACTCGAAAGCATAAATGTTATGCTTCTCATACAAGTAACTTCAGAGACTCCCATATTATGATATTAGAAATGCTTTGGTGTGCACTAAGTTATGAATGCAAAAAACATAGTACCTATTCACCCTAATGGCAACATCCAGCTTGAAGTTCATTTGGATTTTGATAGATGGCAGCCACTAAACTTAGTGCCACATTTTCTTAGAGATGCAGCATCCTAGCTGTTGGTGGTAATGAATAGTTACATGTGTTTGTGGTGGTGCTAATGTCTTACACAGAATCACCTGGTCTTCAGGCAGTGGCATTGACCTGACTACGCTCGGTGGTGTTCTAGGTAATTAGGGAGTATCAGGATTCTAGGACATGGTAGTACCCTGGCTCGGGAAATAATGACATCATTCAGCTGGGAAGTCAGTCAGGTTCTGCGCGATTAGATCCCGAGTGAGGTTTATCTGGGCTGTGCATGGTGGCAGTATATTTGCTGACAGTAACATTTGTTTTAGGTGAAGGATATATCCTGATTCCTGACTGATCTGTTCTAGGTGACAACAGTGCTATTATATTATATTTAAAAGTATCTAAATAATAAAAAGCACCAAGCTTGTGTTCTTTCACAATGATGTCCTTATTAAACATATCATTTATTTAAAAGGAGTGAAGATGACAGATTTAAAAAGCAGGCATGCAGAATCTGTTCATTGTCAGCTGACTGTAAGAATATATAAAACTAAACACTACAAGAATACATTTCTTTGACAGTTTTTGGCAATACAACATATAAAATGAACAGGAAATATTAAATAAAGTGTGTACTATTGCATTTTTAAGTATAGTTAGCAGTATAATGTATTCTGTATTTGAATTTAAAGACATGCAGGTAGGTGCAAGCATGTGTGGGTGTGCCTTCTTTGAAGGCTGGGTGCTGGGCTGGCAACTCGACACCGTAAAATTCACTACCAGTCATTAGCAGACCGGAGTTCCGCTGTGGTGATCCCTAACCGGGAAAAGCCGAAAGACAGTGTTATAATGTATTCTATATTTAGAATGGAATTCTCTTAAGTTCCTGCATGAAACATAACTAGTTCTGGAATCAGTCAGAACACAATTCATGAGCTTGCTTCTTACAGAAATGACTGTCAGGTTTAACAGTATAATACGAGTATTGATAAACAAGCTTAACCATACTTATTACATTTAAAAAAAAAAAAATTGGATTTCACCATTAGTGTTCTTTGCATGTCATCCTAAATCTGATGTTCATCTTTGATAAGGTGTCCTTAATGGTTGATGGCAACAGCTTTGCTATTATTGGCTGATAACAGCTTTGTTGTTAACTACTACATAGATACTATGCTATTCTATTTCTACAAAACAGATAAGCAATCTGACCATAAGTCATTTGCCTCAGTTTTTTTGCTTTCAGATTTATATGCTTTAACACAAAAGCATTTCCAGCCTATTAAGATGCATTTTGCAGGATTCTCTTCATAAAATTTTATTTATGGTAACTTGCACTATGATCCAGGAGTGTCATTTGTTATGCTGCAACATACATTTCATAAGAGAGAGAGTACAAAATGTGTTTTATTTACATATCATGGCAGTCACAGTAAGGAAGAGAATATCTTTTTGAGTTTATAATATAAGTGATATCACAGTTCATGACTGCCATTTGTAATGCTAGATGCCCCATTTATGTATGGGTTCTGAGCAGAATGTTCTTTAGCTTTTAGTCGGAGAACTGCAATGCTTGATGTTTTCCTTTCAACAGTTGCTGGGTCAATGAGGGCATTAACAGCAGGGTCTGTTACTTGTCCAGGAGGTTTCATTAATGCCGAAGGAGCTGTCATCAAAGGGTTTATTGCACCAAGAAACCTGTACAAAAGCAGTCATAGTCATAAATGGAAGAGACGGTATATTCAAGGTTTCATTATTGCACTGCATTATCAGGTTAAGGTTTGCATGGTTACAAAGTACAGTAGCATCATTTGTGCATTTATTGGAATTTATCCACTTGTGACCACAAAACTGTGTCTTTAAAGATAAATTGCATTAAAGTTTTAAAACATTTGCATCTGTTTGAGAACAAAGAAAGAAACGATTAAATAGTTGTGTTAAGTTAGGATACCAGACATATGCACCCCCCTCACACACGTGCACAAACAGAGATATGCATGTCTTATGACAGTTTTAGTATTCATCAGAACTATCATCAGTGCAGCTAGATGTGTTTTGGGTTCTGAGTCTCACTGGAAGCAGGACCGGCCTTAGGTCAGCTGGCGCCCCTGGTTGCCCCCATCCTGGTCTACCTACATCAAATAAATACTGGAAAAGCATCCCTGCTACAGCGGTGCCCTAGGCGGCCGTCTAGTTGGCCTATGCATAAGGCCAGCTATGGGAAGGACAACAACACTGAAATGTAGCACCCCCACCTCATTATGCACCACAGTGTCCGTGCTTAACCATGAACCCAAGCCACAGTGTCCGTGCTTAACCATGAACCCAAGTGCCTTAACCCTGTACACTGGAAAATTACCTTGTAACTATTCGGTATCAAAATTAAGCATTCAATTAAAACTGGATTTGTGAATACTGCCTGTAATCTTCTCATAGTATTCAAAGCTAAACAGGTGACTTGGTGATGTACACACACTTCTTGATTTGTGTTTATTAATGTTGTAATTTATTTTTGCAATAATTAGGCAAAGTCAAACAACTGTTGTGAGAAATGCCCTATATCTTTTGAATCTAAATAGCAGGCAAGATCTACTTTTCTGTAACATAGGTACCGTAAATAAATAAAGCATATCATTAATGCCCTGATTGAAACAGTGCTTTTTTCATATGTAGTATTTGTCTATATCTCAAAGAAGCACCACTTTGGATGTTCAATAGCAAACTTCATCCCGTAAGCTGCCCACATGATGTGTATAAGAGTTGACTGACCGTAGCACAAACCATGACTCCTGAGAGTCTCTGTATTAGCATTAACTGAACATTGTTGAACATGCCCTTCAGATGTACCTCATTATGAGGAACCTTCTCGTTCTAAGTATTAAAATGTCTGTGGCTGTTCCACACTGAAAGGTTTGACACACAGTTATTGTTAGGATGTTTTTTTTTCCAAAAATCCCATGGCATGTAATACTAAAGCACAACAATTCATAAAAAAAATTCTTTAAATGTGAATAAACACTTATTAACCATGCCATAAGCTTCATATCTTGAGTTTAGTAAGTGCTCCACATTTTGTTGACCAGCCTTTATTTTTTAAATATAATAACATATACCATGTAATGGAAAAATTATTTATCACTCATACAAGCCTGTAAGGCTGATTCCACCCCCGCCTTAAACCCCACTTTTTTATTACATATGCAGTTTTAAAACTGGTAGACAGTAGGAGCTTTATAGTGCATGTATCCGTGCTCCAGCACTGACAGTCAACCGTTAGTCTTTGAAACCATGTCCCAACCTTCACAAAAATATTGGTGTGGTGGTGCTTTGAAATATCACCTAGTATTTATTTGAGCGTGTGTATTTTAAAGGTAGTTGTTTGTGTTAAATAGAGAGAAAACTTAATGAATGTGCATTCATTGTGAGTTAAGATTATAATACAGTTTAGCTAACAGAAAGCGACAGTAACTTTGCCTAATTATTGCAGTTGGCCTAAGGCAGCTGTGGACTTCCGAGCATCACCATTCCACAGTCTGTATAGCCTGCTAATTTAAAATATTCATCTGCCCCACTTCTGCCACTATCCACAGTCATTCCAGTTACTGATTCAACCACCTTTTTCTTGAAAAAGTATTTTCTAATATCAAAGGCTAAATTATGTTTCCTTGATCTGCTGGTCATGCTTCAGCCTACCTGCCCTGCCTGTGTTTCCGTTGTATTATTCAATCTTATTTCACCTTTGGGCCTTACATACTTATATAATTACCCCCTCTCTGGTCTTTTCTCCTTTTGAGTGAAAAAAAAAAGTTGAGATCCCTTAAGCAGTTCTCCTGTATCATACCTTCGGTTCCTTGTATCATTTTAATTTTATTTATTTATTGTTACTTTGTTGACCAGGTAGGTGAACTAGTCTGAGGATCCTTTTCAGCCCAGGGCCAAGGTACAACTCTATTGTTACAGAGCTACAGTAGAAGCTAGAGTCATTCATGTACACAAATGAGAGTATTTCAGATACAGAAAATGTCAGCTATAGAAAGCAGCTATTATAAGAAAAGTAAATTCACTTGTTCTTCCATGTTAGATGGTATGAGAAACACTCATAACATTGTACATTCATCATTGATAACATTTTGTCATGAGCAGTAAGACAAGTATTTACATATTTACAGAAAAATAATTTCACCTTTTGAGGGTGGATCAGCTGAAGGTACTTCGTATTCAGATCTACAATAGGGGTAAACAGATGGATGTGATCTTCCTCTGTGCTTTTCCCAGCACTATGACCTCCCTTTTCCTATAAGGCCTCTGGACCTCACATATTATACTCACAACTGTTGCCTAATCGGTGCCTGATAAAGGGACAGTGTCACCTTCTTGTCTCTGATTTCTATTCTTTTGATATATATCTCAGCATTTGGTTTGCCTTTGCCACTGTATACTTTCATGTTGTACCAGATAGTTTAAGCTTTCCTGTTGCAGAGTTTTTGGACTGATTTATTCAGTTAACTGGTCATTCCCTGAGTTTACCTTTGTCCAGTTAAATGGTCATTCACTGAGTTTACGTTTGTTAAATGAGTAGTGCTTTACTTGTGAACTGAGAAGTGAACCTGACACTTTTCACTCTGTGCTTCCAGTCTCCTTAGATCTGTCTTCATTTTTGTTTCATCATCTATTATCAGTTCTGTTATCAACCTTGCTTTTATCTGAAGTGAGATTAATACAATTTTCTGTGTCCTGCATGACATTCTGGATAAACATTGAATATACAGAGACTCAAAGCTGCTGCGCCCTTCTTATTTTCATGTAAACCCTGTTATTTTCAATTTTCTGCTTTTATAACTGATACTCTGCCACCTTTATATGCATCTCATCATTCCAAGAATCTTGCTGTGTAGGCCTAAACCAGAGGCTTAGCAGAAATTCAGATAGAACACATTCACAGGTATAACTGTATCCAGTCATGGGACCTACTATAGCCATTTCCTTAGTGATCCAATATTTTTAACCTACCTGTAGCTACTTCCGTACAGATCCAATATTGATAACCTACCTAGAAACAATCCCTTGTTACTGTCATCAAAGGACATACTGCTAGCCCAGCTACCTGGAATTTTGTAAATAATTATATGTCATTTGTGAAACATCATCATGATTTAGATTTAAATGTGACAAAGGGGGATACTGCCAGCTCAGCTATCTGGAATTTTTTAAACAATTATATGTCATTTGTGGATATCAACATGATGTGTATAAAATGGTTGTGTTACAAATATATTAGAACTGTATGTCGTGTGTACGTCTAATTTGTTTGTACAGGCATGTGTGTTAAAAAAGCTAATATGTAAAGTACTGAGTTTAAAGATGTATCTACAGTGTGCACTGCAGGAATAGAACAGAAATGTACTTACACTATTGTAATTGTTTAAATGTATATAGTTTAATAGTGGAAATTGAAACACAGGAGGTTAACTTCACTCCAGCAAAACTTCTGAAAAATAGCTGAAATTAAATTTCTTTATGGTTGTGCAATAAAATATGATATTTTTCAGTTTCAGTGCAGCAAGGAGACCATGTCTGTACTAGGGAACTTTCTGTATAGCCCTGGAAGTGTTTTATGACTTCCAGCATCTGCTAAAGATCTGAGGTTTATGTATTTTCACAGGTAGATGCTAAATACTGCCAGATTCTAGCAGTGAGGGTTTCCACCTGGGATAGATTCAGATGACAAGAAATGATGTCATTCTGTAAGCTATCCCAGCAGCAATATTTGAGATATTAATTTAAGAAGTCTGTTAGAGACAACATTCTGTATTCTGTCTTGGACCTGACCAGACCCATTCACCACACATCTGCCTTGCTCTGTAAGTAAGTTAACTAGGGTATAGTAATTCTCTTTGATATAGTCAGGAATATAGCAAAGCTTAGCTTAAATATTTTTCTTTATTTATGTGAGACTCCTGCAATGTTTTAAATATTTCATGTGATTTTGAAGTCTGAGGTCCATGTGATTACATACCGAGTATTTTCTTGTTCTTTTATTATTTATTATTAATTATATTTAAACCTGTCATTGTGGCTGATCTTTGTGAGACCTGTTTAAGTTTTGAGAGTACTTGCGTATTTATTTAGTGACACTGTGGGCCACTCCTAATAGTCTTGCTGGTGGTCAAACTACCATTTGTATTAATAGTAACATTACACAGGAAGATTGGACACCCTTTGTTAAGGGCCTTAAAGTAGCTGATAAAGAGCTGGCTGGTGGCAGTGATACCTACCTTATAGTCTGGGCAAAAGGGGGCGTAACTAGTAAACCTGTGCCAGACTTCTCCAGGTGTGTGTGCATGTATAAATCAAATCTCAGAGAGTGTGTGTGTCAGTTACTTGGGCATGGACACAAAGCAATGGTTGGACAGAGAGGGTACTGGAGGTCTTGGCCTGGCCACTCAGCTGAGATCTCAACCCTATAGCTGTGCCAGTGGAGAGTCTTAGTGGGGATCTGGAGAAAGAGGGGGAAATCATCCCCAGACTGACTGTGGTCTCTGTGTGTTCTTAAGGGAAATTGTACTTGATGCAGAAAGAAATATTGTGTATGTACCTTGTCATCCTCCTAATGTATGTCCTCCACTGTTGGTGGTAAGGACTGAGGCTCCTTGATGGGTGGGTCATCCAGTTATTTATCCATGCAACCTGCCTGTGTCAACTTACTTGGTGATCCAGTCGTAGAACCTATAAGTATCTGTAGCCATCTAGCCATGGATCTGGATTATGTTTACATGTATAGAACTACATGCAATGAAGCCATGCTGGAAAATGTTGAACAGCCAACTCTGCTCAAGGAATCTTTTAAGTCATGACCTCAGTACTGATTCCAACATTCTGCCCATCTCTGAAGTTATGCTATCTGGTCTTGTAGTTTCCTGAACTGATCCTTGCCACACCCTTGTAATGCTTTTTTGTAACCTCCAGAAACAACTGCCTCTTTAACAGACTTGTTAAGTACCTCTGCCAGAAGAATCTTTCGATATCTAAGCAATCCTTTTTTGGATTCTTGGCAAGATCACATCATATCCACATGTCATATCTTCCTTGAGACACTTAGCAGCACCTTTTTCACCTCTTCTGCTTTGTTATCATCTGTCCCTTCTTCCTCTGCCTCTGTGCTAAATTTTCAGATTAATAACTTTCTTTATGCTTCCCTAGTAACGCAGACTGAGACTATTCATTTAGAATATTTGTCTCTTCAATATTCAGCTTGGGCTTTTGCCTTCAACATAAGGGAATTCCTTAATTCCCTCCCTATCTTCTTTCATTCTCCTAAAAACCTGATGAAGACGTTTCTTCCCTAATGTCTGCTGTTAAACTCCAGTCTGTTTTTCTCTTTGCTGTCCTGATGCATTATGCTACCTTTTTTTTAGCCTCAGCACAGCTTCCCAGTGATTTCCATCTTTATTCCATCAGCCACTGTACATTACTTCCGTTTCCCTTATTGTCTTATGTTCCATCTTGGTGAGCAAAGTCAGTTTTTATTTTCTTTTACCTTTACAACCTAGTTTACCCCTTTTTCAACCCCTCCCTTAGGTACAGCTTTTATAGTTTTCATAGTTGCTCCACTCCTTTGCTCTCTTGCTTCCTTACTAAATTTCTCTTTAGAAATTCCCTGTTCAGGTATAATCTGCTCTCCTGTAGTGCCAGACTTTGGTCTTTGTGGTCCTTTCTGGCTCCTCCTCCATGGCCTGTGTGAACCATACTGTTGCATGGCCATTATTATCTAAGGTTCTGTGAACTATAGATCACTAATCTTTCTCCTGCAAAGAACAAGCTGATGGAGTCTTCCTTTCCTGCTTTTCGCAGATTGTACATATCTCTCTCTCGCTATTTATATATATATATATATATATATATATATATATATATACACACACACACACACACACACACACACACACACAAACACAGACATGCACACACGTGCGCACACACACACACATATAACATTGAAACTTTTCCATGTCATAAACCTTAATTTCTTTGTCCTGCTTACTTTGGATGGTAGGATACTTCAGGCTGCATCTGGCACACTGAGGCCTCCCATTATACCATCTCACTTCTTAACTTCTCATACTTCTATGTTATTCTTGGCTGGCTAACCATCCCTTGTATTTTCATGGCCCTTAAGGGGTGTCACTGCTCCAGGCTACCCCTTTGGTCTAACTAGTTTTACTGCAACGTAACTTACGTTTGGTTCCTTGTCCTTTTCACCCTCATCCAGATGACGTTTCTTCCATACCCTATTCAAAACTTTACTTGGTTGTACTTGTACCATTCTTGAATCTTTGCTGATCCTGTCCTTTTTGAAGAGATTTTACCCCCTGACCCCCCCCCCCCCCGTATATCAGCCCCTCTTGTCATTCAGTGATTCTGGTTTGCATTACTTAACCATGCCGAATGGGACTGTCCAATACTAGTGCTTCCAGTTCAGCCATCTTCATTCATAGGTTGCTGGTACTGCTAACTACCACACTCCCTCATTTTCCTGTCTCCTTCCCTGTTCAGCCATTGCCTGTCCTTTCTGTGCTTGCATTTCTATGAGATGATGAGCCTTGCCTTTCCCTGATCTTTTTCCTAATCCATGTGTTTGTTTACTTCCTCTTCCTGACATTTCTTTGGTGCTTTTGTTCTGTGTCTGACATCCGTGTCCATCTCTGGCCTGACTTACTTCTCCTTAGTCCTCCTTTTCCTTCCTGTGACCACTTTCTTCCTAATTTTCTCATTCTCACACTACAGTTTTGTATTTCATCCTGTCTGTGTAATTCTTTCCTGTTACTTTTCCAATTTTTTATTACTGTTGTCTTTCTAACATTCTCAGGTCCTTCTTCCATTTCCTTACTAACCTGATGCTTCCCTTTGTTTTTCCTTCCTTCATCCTTGGAAACCTCTCCCTACTTCTGCCTTTTTCTGCTTTTCTTGAACAGCATTCTTGCACCCAACACCTCTTTCCAAACTACTGCGTCATCTCTGGTCCTTCTGAATGCCTCCTCTATATTTCCATCTGCAGGATCATTACATTAATTCTCACAAGGATTGCTAAACATGGGTGACTTTTTTTTTCTTTTGAGAGAAACGTACTGACTTTTAGGCTTATCCTGACAAAGATTAGGTTTGAGAAAAAGAAACTATTCACTATCTCAACCCCCCACCCACCTCCCACATGAAGATCCTAGTGATGGAATCTCTCACTACCAACTCCCCACCCCTTTTAGGATATGCGTAGCTGTCCCTGACTTCCTAGACTGCTCCTTTTCCTGACAACCTGTTTCCATTGACTCACATTTCTGCCTCCCTTCTATTTAAATTCTTCACTTTTTTCCTTCATTGTAGTTTCTTCCTGCTCTTTCCCAGTAGCTGTGTCCTATCTGTCCACCTCTGTCCCTCACCTCCTCTGCCTGCCTCATCTTCTTTACTGTCTGGCTCTGAAATTGTTCATTTATTCTGTACACAGAGTGAGCCGTAAATATTCAACAGTTGTAGTATGCATATTTTTCATCAAATTTGTTTTTGAATTAACTGACTTTTGTAGTGCACTGTCTTTATTTAGTTTACTGCTTAGCTGGGATTTGAAAAGCTGTATTTTATTAGCTGAATTACTTTCTAAGCATTGCATCCAGCAGCGAGTCTTTTCTAAAAAAGTAGAGATCAGAATTATGTCAACTTTCAGAATTCTGTTCAAATAATAATTATTACACAAACTATGTATCAAATTTGTGCCTGACCTCCATCTACTTTTAAATGTTTATGATTTACTGCGGGTCATACCCATTGTCCTTAATAGGCATGTGGTCCAGGCAGCCATTGAGGAGCCTACTTCAGTTGTCTCAGAGCACTGTCTAGCTAAGTGACTTTTTCTGAGTTATACAGTAGGCAATTGCAGGCTGAGGGAATTGAGACCTGGACTGTGGGAAGTAGTTTTAACAGCTCATAGGCTTAACTCTCTGTGCTAATTGCCATTCGTTTACAGAAGTATCAGCGGAAGAGAAACTGCTTGTTTAATAGTTGATATAAGAATGTTCTTCATTTTATTAGTAAAAAAGTAATGTCTTTCGGCTTTTCCCGGTTAGGAGTCGCCACAGCGGAACTCCGGTCCGCTAATGATTGGCAGTGGATTTTTACGGTGCCGAGGTACCAGCCCAACGCCCAACCCATTCATGCACACACCTACCTGCATGTCTTTAAACGTCAATCGACCGTGGGGAGGACATGCAGTCGAGACATTTCATTAGTAATTAAGATTACTAAAGTGTCACAAGTTTTGTTTTAAAATTACACCACCATGTCACAATGAAATGAAAATGTTGAGATCAGATCCCTTTGTGATTGCAAATATTTGATAAAAGAATATGCCAGTAAAGGAGGAATAGTCTGTGATAGACATATCACTGAATACAACTATAGCTAGACAAAAAGCACTGATAACGAAGCCTGACTCATAGAAAAATGCATGAAATTTAAACCTACAAAACATAATCTTGAACACGACAGCATAACCCTAATGCAGGCCACAGCACTCTCTTGTACCTCTTAATCCTAATCCTAATCCTAGCACTTGAACTAACTCTAAACCTATAACTTCCATTCCAGACCCTAGCTGTAACCCTAAAGTCACTTCTTCTTTTTTTGGCGTTTCCCGGTTAGGGGTCGCCACAGCGGATCATCTGTCCGCTCATGATTGCAGTGGAGTTTTACGGTGTCGAGTTGCCAGCCCGGCACCCAACCTTCCACAGAAGACACACACATGCACACACTCACACCTAGGGCCAATTTAGAGTGTCCAATCCACCTACTGCATGTCTTTGTGATATGGGAGGAAACCGGAGCACCCGGAGGAAATCCACGCGACCACAGGGAGGACATGCAGACTTTGGACAGAAGGCACCCCTGCCGAGAATCGAACCGGAGAACCTCTTGCTGTGAGGTGGCAATGCTAACCGCTGCACCACTTTGGCCGCCCGTAACCCTAAACTCACTGAATTCAACAAATTACAGAAAGGCAGTCAACCAAATGGTCTTTCAGTTCAGTGCAACACTCAATTAAACTAAATTCGATAAAATGGTCTTGATGAATTAGCAGTCGATGAAGTGTATGTTGACTGTGTTACTCCTGGGGAGGACATTTTACAATTGTAACTGTACAGAATATTATATAGCACTACTTATAATGTATCAACGTGGTATAACAAGTCGGGTGTCAAAGTTTTCACTTTTTGTGCAAACGTAATGCTGTTTGTAAAGATTGTAAGTCAATGCTCTGCGTTACATTCCACATCTATATCTACACCATTTCTTAGACACTTTATGAAGAGTGTACAGCTAATTGAATGATGGTTGTAAGTTTGGTTCTAGCTGCATGGTAGAAACGACTGTCAAAGGAGAAATGCCAAACATCTCCCTGTATTGTTTAACAACTGTTATGAGTAAGAAAATAAAACGTTTTTCTGTTGGACTACATCATTTTTATTCAGACAAACAATTTTATGTCTGTAAAGCTAATAAGCATAACATGAAACAATTGCATAAATTTAAAATTAAACCTGTGTGGTGGTGCTGCGGTAGCGTTGTCGCCTCACAGTAAGACGCTGTCCGGTTCAATTTTCAGCTAGGGCGTTTTCTCCGTGGAGGCATGCGTGAATGGGCGTACCTTCATTGAAGGTTGTGCATCAGGACTGGTAACTCGGCACGTAAAAATCAACTACCAATCATTAGCGGACCGGAGTTCCACTGTGGCGACCCCTAACCGGGAAAAGCCGAAAGACACAAACATGTTCTTTATTTATGAGTTAGTTAATTTATTATCTACTGCTACAGCTAAGTTAATACTGGCATTCTGTGTCACGGTAGGAAATGCACAATGCAAATGTGTAAACATTTGTTCAAGTTATTACTTTTGGAAGTACAACAGATTCCAAGAGACATTTGGTTAAGATGTTAATTCTTATGACTTGGAAAAAGAGCCAGAAGTAATAAATGCAAGAAGAATACAAATATATACATTATTATCCTTTCTTAAGCCATCCCAAGGAAATGAAAGCACATACTGATATGTCTTATCTGAATATTTGACAAAATTGGCATAATTTCTTAGATTTAATATGTATTATGTTATAAAGTTTGCATTATATTCTAAGCTTTTCAGTATGATTAACTCTAAGATGGCTTAACTCCAGTTTAGGCCTCAAGTTTTTATGATTCACCTAGTGTAAGAGAATGTCTTCCACAGCAAATATAGCGGTTGGGATACAGAAAACATTTTGCTGTCAACACTATATGGGTAGAGCTGCATGCCCAATAGCATGACTGTTAGATAATGTGAGTAAGAACAACAACTCATTAGAGGCTCATTATCTTAGAATCAAGCACTGTGCAGTTCCAGGTAACCACGGTAATGTCCCCCCTACCAAGCAATGCATTGTAGTTGCACAAGCAACTATAAATACGTACATACACTCGCACATGTATGCAGACAGTGGCATACAGACAGACATCTGCAGTCATGCCCCTGCATGCACACACATACACATGGAGATTGCTTCATGGTACCTGCCTTCCATGTTTTAACAGCTCTTTTCCTGCCATAGGATGGAATGGGTGTACACCATCAAAAAATGGTGCACATGCTATTTGCTTTGCTCTCCGAATGACATGATAGAGCTATTCTTTGAATCACTGTACTGTGCTATTCTGATCCTGGTGAAAAACTCCTGAGAAGTGCACATAGCTAATAAGCATTAACCCTGCCACTAGACTGCTGCATTTGCATGTGGCCTTTGCTGCCAAGACCAGTTTAGAGCTACAAATCAGAGCCTTTTTACCACAGTGGAGCTACACTGGTCTCTGATTCAGAAACTCATACGTATTGAACAAGCTGACCCAAAACAAGTTTGTGCATTGTAGAATGGAACAAGTTTCTGAATCCTGGCAATTTTCTTGTTAGCAGAGCATTGGACAACAAACCCTAAATTTTTACATGACCTTCATAGATTAGCTAATGGATGAGCACTGATAAAATGAACTTATGCACACATTCTGACAATATTTTGGTAATATTTCCTTGCTGTATTTCTTTAACAGTAAGAATAAGCTTTATTTATTTATTTGTGATGGTCCATTATTCAACAACTTTATTACCTCTAATTTCAGTTGTTATCTTTGAAGGTAGAATTTATTTCATATGTAAATCTGTACAAGAAATCTACACAAGAAATGTTAAAGATTCGGTACTTGCCAGTTCTTTTCATGTCATAACTTGATATTGGTAACAAGAAATTATTTTATATAAGTAACAGACCCATTGCATACCTGCCAAGCTGTGGGCTTAGTAAGGGATTTCTGAAAATGGATGCCCATGTCAAGCTGCTAAGGTTGAAGGGTCCCAGGGCTACTGGGTTAAATGTTGGTGGCATGCCAAGACCTGTGGTCGGCACAGTTTGCCATGCAGGTTCCAGAACTGGAGACTGATTTAAAGGAAGGTCCAAGTAAAAACCCAGTGGGTGGCTCAAGGGAAGTCCAGGAATACTGCTGAGGAGCCCTGTTTTTTCACGCTTCCTCCACTTTGCTCTTCTGTTTTGAAACCATACCTGAAAAGACAGGAAATAAATGCACAACAAATTAAAAAAAATGTACTTTGCTATAACAAGCTTGATTTAGCTATGGTATTCACAGCAAAAAGTAATGAAAAAATTGTCTTTTTCATATGGTGAGTGTCATCTGTTGTACTTTATTTTTAAATTCTTCTAGACATTATTTATACATTTGTTGAGCAGATGGTCATACTAATCTTGTAGAACTATACTTCTTTTCCAATGTCACTTAACTTCTATAGTTGCAGTATTCGTGACACAGGGCAGGGTTTTGGAGTGGGTAGATTGGGTTTGGCAGGGAAATTCACCAAAACTACAGGACTGTTAGATTAATGAAGGTAATAGGATCCAGGGAAAGTCATCAAGAGAATGCTGAGAGATAAAACTGGTAGAATTCTTAGAAGTCAGCAATTTCGAGGACAGTGACAAACATGGGTTTGTGGGTAAAAGGAGCTGTCAATCAAACCTGATCCATTTTACAGGTGAAATGGACAGAGGAATGTAAATAAACCCTGTCTACTTGGACTTCATCATTCTTTTGACTTGGTCCCATGCAAGAAGGCATACCTCTCAACCTCTTAGCATAAGAAATCTGGACAAAGCCAAAAGTAATGGGGGTGGGCAAATGTCACAAATAGGGACACATTTTAAATATTGTTCTTAGAAAGTTGCTACTGTAAAGGGTTTTCCGTTACCATCCATTTTCTGAAGGAGATGAAGCCTGAAACTCAAATGTCTGTCATTACTTAATGAATTCCGTCCTCACTGATTTGCCAGAAATCAGACTAAAAATATGAGGCAAAAAAATGGACGTTCTGCGAAAATCTGGACAGTTAAGAAGTATGCAGGTTGGTGATAGGAAAAGTTGGACAGTTTGTTGTCAGAACCAAAACTGATTAAATGGATTGCTGTATGGTTGACTGGGGTAGTGAACAGAGCCAAAACTGAGGAAATGGATTGCAGCACAATTGAATGGAAGAAACATTCGGTTATGTAAGAGGAATAAGGGAATGATGAGTGGATTATTACAGAGGTCATTTTTTGTGCAGTACTTTTTCACTGTTTGTCTCAGACATTTCTGAGGGAAAACAGAACAAGATCACAGTTTTGCTGATGACTAGGCCTAGTTTTAGAAGAGGTGGGGCCTAGGGCAGAGGGTGAAGATGGGGAGTCCTTTACTGAGCCTGGTTCAGGCCCCTTTATATTAGTGGGAACTAGGACCATGAGGCCCCTGTAAGTAATTATGGTCTAGATGTTCTGTGATGCAGTTTAGATCTTACCTTAAAAGGGCAATACTTGTTACCTTTTCTGTTTTTATTGTTAGCCAGAATACTTATGTAAATCCCCACCGTGTGTGTGTGTATACATATAAAATTGGTGATGATTATTTACACACACACACACACACACACACACACACACACACACACACACACACACACTACTACTACTACTATGCAGCATGAAGACCAATACACAAATTAGAAAAATGCCAGGTCATGTGTGACATGTATTTGAGGGACTGGACTGAATTAGAACACCTGGATAAAACCCACACAGACATGGAAATTAAATACAGAGTTTTATTTGTGGACATTTTATCTCTTATTCAAAGTTAAAGAAAGAGTATCTTATCAGAATAGATGTATTAGAAAGTGACAAACTATGGGTTACAAAGGCCGAAAGTAGCATATGCAATAGTTTAGGAACAACTTTCAAATATTACAACTCTGTTTATTCACACAAATTCATCCCTCCTCATGTGCTTACATATGTATACACACACTCAAACAGTGACATTGTTCCTGCCAAACTAGATGAATGACTTTAATAGCGACCAAATAGCAGTAGGGGTCAGTCAGTTTTATACATATGATTACAAACCAGATAGACAAAGTCAGCCTTATCCTCTGGTACTTTAAGCAAATCTTCTCATTCAGAGCCAAAGATGTGACCAGGATATGTAACCGATCAAAGGATTCAGAATTAATTACTAGGAACTGTGGTAAAAATATCCACGGGCGTTCATGCTTAACTATTAAATACATGTAGTGGATAGAGTAGTCCATTACTCATTAGAGTGGACAAGAGAAATTCAAAAACTTCAGAGCAAAACAAGAGATGATAGTAATTTTAAGTACCGTGCAAGCGGGAAGTTCTTTGCAGCTACTTATTCAAATAAGTATTCTAATGTAAAAAAGCAGCTCTGAAAAAGTGGTACACGTATATAATTAGTCACTGGAAACGTATATTATCTATAAACCACTTAGTACTTGAAAATTTACATATGAATTTTCAAGTACTAAGTGGTTTATAGATGCTTAAAAATGTACATGTGAACCCAGCCACTGAGGATACACAAACCAGTGCATTTTTTCATGCCGGTCCCAAGCCCAGATAAATGGGGAGGGTTATGTCAGGAAGGACATCCGGAGTAAAACCTTTGCCCAATGACATATGTGGACAACAATACAGATTTCCATACCAGATCAGTCGAGGCCCAGGTTAACAATGACCGCCACCAGTACTGTTAGCCAACAGGGTGCTGGCGGAAATTGGGCTACTGTTGGCCGAAGGAGAAGATGGATGTGGTGAGAGAGGACATGCAGGTGTTTGGACTGACAGAGCAAGATGCAGAGGACAGGAAGAAATGGAAACAGATGATCCGCTGTGGCAACCCCTAATGGGAGCAGCTGAAAGAGAAGAGAGAGACTTGAAAATTTACATATGAAGTGGTTTTAGTATAAAAAAGAACTGCAGAAATCATTGCAGGTAGGCACCAGCATATTCAAACCTGGCTTTGCTTTTGCTGATGAAAAATGAGGTGATTGGCGAGCTGTAGCCATCTACTATTTCCAAAATCATTCACTGAGATGAGCTTTGGCATCTTTCAAGAAGACTGAATGAAACCAAAAGTGTGAAGAACTGAAAATAATCTTACTTTCAGCAGACAACAAAAACTGCCTCATAATGGCATTAAGTTCCAAAGGTTCCTATCTGCTGAAGTCCCTGGCCCAATCTTAATGCTAAGCGCACTCGTAATATCGGTCTGCCTTAAACACTCCAGGACCAAGGCAATGACCATTCAAACTTGTACTGGTGTTTCTGAGGAAAATGGTCAGCAAGTTTGGGCATCTAGAAAAAAAATTAGTGTATTTGGCATTTTGTCTTTTGCTGTCTGTCTGTATCATGCGTCATTAAAAGCATTATTTTTCTGTTCTACTAAAGCTTTGTATGGCTGTGATATGCAGCGTTTCCTTTCTTATTTTTTTTCCAAGTAACTGGGACCATTTAACAGGGTTGGGGCTTGACAATTGCCCATTGTGCTCTGATGATGATGATGGCTCTGATGATGGCCAGAACAACCCTCGTGTGAATTATCATCTTAAGGGAGCGGAACTAATGGCATCACAACAGAAAAAAACATTGTGTTGCTTACCCCTGGTTTTGACTACCAGGAGCAGAATGAGAGGGCAGTGGCAGCATAAAGCAGAATGTTGGAGTGTAGACCCATGGTGCTAGATTCTAGAAGCAAAGAGATACTGCTTCAACTATACAGGTCTTGGTCATGCCACACTTTGGTCACTGTGTACACATCTGGAGGCCATAAAAGGAAAGTGACATCCAGCTGCTGAAAGAAGTTCAAAATAAAGCTGTTAGAAAAAGTTGGAAGATGAAGGGGAAATGGATATAACCAGAGAGTGGACAAACTACAGGTATTCTGATTAGAGACTAGAAAGGATGGGAGGACATGACATTGCTGTACAAGATAACATCTATATACGTATATCTATATATATATATATATATATATATATATATATATATATATATATATATATGTGGGTGTGTATATATCTCACTACTTTCAGGATCACTGAGGATATTTCTTTATACAAAGGGCTGTGAACCCATGGAATGGAATGGAATATTGGAGCAGGTAGAAAGGAGGGAATTCATATGTATTTAAGAACACATGGGACAGGTGGATAAAGGATGGGGGGTAGGTAAGGATGAAGGAGGTAGACCATTAAATGCACTTAAAGAGCAGAATGGATAGGCTTATTGCAACTTTCTGCCATCAAGCAGACGTAGTCTCTTTGAAAAAAGGGGGATATTCATTATCAGGTAACATGGTTTTGCATAAAATAATCTGACCTTAAATGAAAGAGACAGTTATGGCCTTATTCTGCCCTCCCTCTCTTCCATGAATATCAAGTCCCATCCCCTGTAGGCTTACCCATCTTTGGCATTCTAGGTCATTAGGAAAGCAAGGTCATGGCTGCTATCTGGTGGGGGGAGTGGGCTGTAGGTTTACTGTCTGCCCCGAATGCCCACTATGGCTGGAACTCCTAATGTATTGCTAAGTGTTCTGGTCCCAGTGCAGGCACATATGTGTGTACACTTTTGATGCCCCACTAGTGTGCTTGCTTTCTCTTTGGTCAGCTAAGCACTTCCTGAGTTCCATATAATAAGTGATTTAATACTTGGCCTTTTCCCATATGGAGCTGTTGTGGTAGGATTTTTGCTAACAGCTGCTTATTCTTATCCCTTCCTGGATGCCTTGTCCAGTGCCCAGGCCACCAGTCGAACCCATGACACATGGGGCATTGCCAGGGGTAAAATACCAGCATTGTACAGCTAGCTTCTGAAACTGGTTAAAGTTTGTCTGCTAGTCTGCGGAGCTTTTTGTCCAGTCAGCCTGACTTTAATGATATACCTAGTAAACAAGATTACAACAGCATGATTTAGTTTCACCCTAAGAGAAAATGTGCATGTATATTAACAGTAATGTGGGTGGGGGGGTACATTTCATTCACTCATTGAGTTGCTGTAAATCCTCAGGTATCTTATTAATGAACATAATGTGAAAGATACTATAGTGCATAACTGGTGTTTCTGTTTTTTTATCACCTTGAGCTTGAGCAGCATCTTACCCTCACCTAGAATGATGCCACAGTACGAAGACAAAATGATCGATTTTAACAATTAGCTAAAATGTTGGTGTTATTCAAAGGGGATCCACTGTCTGTCAGCCTGGGATGACATGCTCGACAAGCCACATTGCTTCACTAGGGATGGCTTGCACCTGTCACCACTGGGCTTTCGGATATTGGCAAAGGCTCTTGCCACCCCCATAGTGCCTTTTTTAGGCAAGGCTCAAAAGTCAAACCCACCCCCATAGACAGCACAAGGAACAAGAAACTAAGGGTAATGCTGCTAAACGCCAGAAGTCTTAACCTCAAGATGCATGCACTCGAAGCTCTCCTCAGTATGGAGAACATCGATATCTGTGCAGTGACAGAAACCTGGTTCAAGGCTCCAGAGTGCACCCCAGCACTACCAGGCTATACCTCGTATCATGCTTTTCGGCCCCAAAACTTGGACCGAACCACAAAAGGAGGGGGAAGTTTCCATATTTATCAAGGATATCCACACCTCCAGGTTAGTGGCATTGCACGAAGTATCGGAGACTATCCATGTGCAACTAACAGTGGGCAAGACTGCTTTTCAGTTTATAGCATCCTACAGACCACCCTCTCAAAGTCAGGAATCCCATTCGGCCTTCCTGAAAACATTGGAGAACATGAATATCTCTCCGAACACCATTATATTGGGCGACTTCAACTACCCAAACATTGACTGGGAGCACTACTCAAGCCCCAGCACCTTAGCCCAAAGATTCCTGGAAATTATAAACTCAAATGCTATGGAACAACTAGTCACCACTCCCACAAGAGAGGACAACATACTAGACCTGATCATTACCAACATGGGGACTCTATGCTCCACACCAGAAGTATATCCCTCATTGGTAAGATCAGACCATAAATTAATTTCACTGGATGTCCACATCCCGACCCCACCCCCAGCCCAGAAAACCACAGTGAAAAACTTCTCAAAAGCAAACTTCTCACTTCTCAAAACCGAAGTGGAATCCTTTAAGGCCCCAGGGCCAGTGGAAACTACAGCCTAACTGCAGAATCCTATATAAATGCATTCTACGGACATCTCCAGGAATGCATGGATCATGCTTTCCCAAACAAAACCAAGACCCAATCATCCAAAGGCAGGCGTCCGGTCTGGTGGACCCCTGCCATAAATAAACTGTACAACAGAAGGAGGAAGCTACTACATGATAGAGCAAAATCCCTAATAGGGAAGGCATCTCTGATCAGTACTAGCAAAAAATTACGATCCCTCATAAAATCCTCCAAGGCCAGCTTTGAGAGAAAAATTGCACAGGACACCAAAGACAATCATAAGGCTTTTTTCAGTTATGTTAGAAACCTGGGATGCAACTCCCAGACTTGTTCTGAGTTGATTCTAAACGACAAAAAATACACTGAACCCACAGACAACGCCAATATCCTGGCAGACAGGTTCAGTGCAAACTTCTCCACCCCTCCCCAAAAGAGCAAGTATCTATCCCGGCAGAGGGCTGCCTCCCAAACATCTCAGATGCTCAGGTGAAGGCTGCCCTCTCCAAAGCAAAAAACACTGCTTCCATGGGACCAGATGGCATCCCAGGTTGCGTCCTACATGAACTACAAGAGGAACTAATCCCTCAAATAAAACAGCTATACAATATCAGCCTCACTACAGGATATGTGCCCACAGAATGGCATACAGCAACAGTGGTCCCACTCCACAAAGGTGGAGCCTCTATGGACCCTGGAAACTATCGCCACATAAGCCTGACTAGCTTAGTCTGCAAGGCTATGGATAGGATCATCATGGAGCTCATAAACAAAGACATTGGGGACCTACAGACACTAGATCCTACCCAGTTTGGCTTTGTCAAGGGCAGATCCTGCCTTTTGAACCTGGTTGACTTCTTTGAAACAGTCACCAAAGCCATAGATGAAGGGAAGGTAGTCCACACAGCCTATCTGGACCTTGCAAAGGCATTTGATACAGTACCCCACTCAGGCAGCATAGATAAGCTATCCAGCTTAAATATAAACCCCTATGTCACAAGATGGGTAGCAAACTGGCTCAAAGACAGAACCCACAGAGTGAGAGTTGCTGGAGCCATGTCAGACTCGAAACCGGTCACAAGTGGCATCCCACAGGGTTCTGTCCTGGGACCACTCTTGTTCGGTATATACTTTTCCGAGGTACAGGCAAACGTGGGAGGACTATGGCTCACCAAGTTCGCAGACGACTGCAAACTGGGCGCCATAATCAACTCTCCAGCTGACACAAACATCCTTCAAAAAGGTCTCACAGAGACAGATAACTGGTGCCAGCGCCATGGTTTAAAGCTAAATGTCAAAAAATGTATAGGATACCCTTTGGCAAAAACAATGTGCCCACAAATTACCACATAGGCGGAAACCCATTAAGTACAGAGAAAGTTATTAGGGACCTGGGGACCCAAGTTGATAGCAATCTCTCCTTTGAAAACCACATTGCCAAAGTGGTTAGAAAGACCTTCTACATAGCCCACCTCATCACAAAGGGTTTCACATCTAGATCAAGAGAGGTAATCGTGCCCCTTTATTCATCCCTCATCAGGCCCATCATAGAATACAATGCCCCTTTTGGGATGTACCTTACCCGACACCTGCAGCAATTAGAAAGACCCCAAAAGTATCTCACCAAGAGGATCAAGGGTCTCAAACAGATGCCATATGCTGCTCGGTTAAAAAAACTCCAGCTCTACTAAGTTGCATACCGCCTACTTCGAGGTGATCTATGCCTGACATACAAAGCTATGTCAAATCCAGAATTAATGGACATGCTCCACCTCAGTAAATCTAAATCCCTTAGAGCCACACGCTCAAGGGACTTAAACCTCAGCACAGAAATAAATAGAACTTGCTGGAGGGACAGGTTCATAACCCAGAGGCTCCCTTCGCTCTGGAATAGAATTCTAGTTCATGTGAGGCAGAGCACCTCACTGAATCTCTTCAAGAAGAATCTCGATAAGTGGATGGGGGATCGTAGGTTTGTTCCAGGGATTACTCCCGTGTCACTATTAGACAGAGGCACAGTAAACTAAACCTTAAAAAGGGCACAGTATACTCAAATCAAGGGGTGGCATAAGCCATACAGAATCGGGCTAGGCTTATAATTGCCCCAGGGCAGATAGCCTAGTATGAACCTATGAACAGGAAAGGAAGTAATATATTCTACATCAGTGGCATACCTCTCACCCTCTGGACACAAACAATCTGGACAAAGCTAAAAATAATAGGGAGACAAAGCCCCAAAAATAAGGACAAATTTGAAATATTGCTCTTCATACCTCTCAACCTCTTAGATTAAGAAATTTGGACAAAGCCATAAATAAAAGTGGGGCAAAGGCCCAAAAATGGGGACAATTTCAAAATATTGCTCTTACAAACTTAGTTGATAGAATAACAGGTTTTGCATTAGCATGATTTTTCTGAATGGTATGAAGTCTGAATCTCAAATGTCTGTCATTATTTTCTAGCGTCAGTCTTTAATGATTTGCCACTAATTTGTCAGAAAACCATAATTTTATAAAAACAGAACAAAAATATGAGGCAAAAATCTGGACATTCTGAGAAAATCTGTACAGCTGAGAGGTGTGTTGCTTTTACAAACTTAGAAAGTTGATAAGAATGCAAGGTCTTGTGTTACCATGCATTTTCTGAAGGATATTAAGTCTGAAACTAAGATGCCTGTCATTATATAATGACCTCAGTCCTCATTTATTCGCCACAAAAATCCAGAAAACCACATTTTTTATGAGGAACAGATAATAAATGAGGCAAAAATCTGGACAGTTGAGAGGTCTGATCAGTGGCCATGCCAGTTGTACCAGTCTGTAGGTCTTCTCTCATCATGAACATATGACTAACGGATGGCACCACTGCGCTGAGAGAAGGAATGAAGTGGGGCACCTAAAAAGTCAGGTGGTGTAACTGGGAATGTACATCATGTAGCGCGATAGCAAAAGTGATATGACTGTTACTGCTCTCTCTCAAAGCTATCTGAAGCCATTCTGTCAGACCCACTTGGCAATATTCTTAACACCTTTAGACTGCTAAGTGATATGCAGCATGGTTTCAGAATTGGTCACTTCAACAGTACTGCATTGCTGACGCTAGCAAATGCTGCATACCAAGTAAATGCCAGCTGTGAGGCACAGGTGCTTAAAACCTTGACCGTGACCCAGTTAATCCAGGACTGACTACCAAACTGTGTGCTTGAGAAGCCGGTGGGGAGGATGGTATTGAGTAGTGAATGCTGACTCATCAGTCATGATTAGAGAGTGGAGCCTTGGTCTGCCGTTGTGCACTTACACCTTACTGAGGTCAAGTTACAGCATGTAACCTATTGCTGGCAAATTTGCCTGGTTATTATAGTGTGCATACCCTGTCTCTCATCATGTACAAATGGAAGAATGTACATATCTCAGTGGTGGTGTACCCTGTCTCTGTTATCATGTACAAATGGAAGCATACATGCATCTCAGGGGTGACGTAACCTGTCTCTGCCATGATATACAAATGGAAACATGCACATATCTCAGGGTTGGTGTACCCTGTCTCTGTCATCATGTACAAATGGAAGCATACATGCATCTCAGGGGTGACGTACCCTGTCTCTGTCATGATGTACAAATGGAAACATGCGCATATCTCAGGGTTGGTGTACCCTGTCTCTCTTATCATGTACAAATAGAAGCAAGCACGCATCTCAGGGGTGGAGTACCCTGTCACTGTTATCATGTACAAGTGGAAGCATGCACACATCTCAGGGGTGACATACCCTGTCTCTGTCATCATGTATAAATGGAAGCATGCATGCATCTCAGGAGTGGAATACTAGGTCCTCCCTTCCATGAGTACATGCATCAAGCTGCTAAGGACTGCTTGGTTAATCGGCTATCAGAAAAACCTTGTTGGTGCTTCGGGGACAGCCTTGCACACAGTAGACTCTTGTCTCTGATGTGTGAATAAACTGGCTTGATAAATAACATTGAGGCTAGATGGTCAGCAGGCACTAGGGTAGAAAAAACGACAAAAACAGCAGTGCATACCAACATACTGTTAGAAATGGTGTGAAAATATACATATTTAACTATCCTTTACTGTTCTTTAACTTCAATTGATTACTACCTGTGAACTCATACAGATACCTCTAATATGTCTTCTCCATTTTACAACCAGGCTCCATTATATTTTGGCCATAGCACCATTTAAGCCACTACTTGATAATTATTTGTATCTCTGAAAGGGAATTAATGGTTCAGTATGGGGTACTATTAGATAAAATAAAAACAATTAGAATAATTCATGGATTAATACCTGTGAGCCTTTTCCTTGGTGTGATGTGTACTTAAGAATGATGTGTAAGTCAGTGTCCAGTTTCTATAAGTGTTTTTAAGGCACTTGAACTCTGCAGTAGTACACATTGCCATTTTGTGTCCCTTATAAAAAGGTACACATTTCTTTAACAGTTATCTAATTTAAAAGAGCACTGATTTTAACTCCTAACTGTGCAAAGACAGCATACTTTATAGGAATGTAACCTCTGTATGGTGACTGCTGTTTTAAGATATTATAATACAAAAGCTTCTTTTTCCAAGAAACAGGTGAAATGGCTGGCAGTGCATGAAATGCCAGTGTCCAAGGTGCTAGTAAACATTGTACATGGTACAGGTAACAAGCACCCAGTTGATAGAAAAGTTTTAGGATATGTGCATGCCAATAGAGAGATTTGGTGACTGCAGGAAACACTGAGCGCATTAAATGTTTGTTCTGTATTAATCCATACGTTGTTAAGTCAGAATACTGGTAAGCCATTTGTCGATGTAGATTGTCAAGCTGGACCAGTGCAGAATTGCATATGCTTCCAAACTTATTGAATTTTTGGATGGTTCTCATAGCCTCTAGTGTTATCCATAAATGTCTGTGGCCTTATTGCTAGTTAGACCATCGGACAGAAAGATGTGGCCTGTTTGTTACCTTGATTGTCAGGTAGTCCTGAAACAGCAATGGCCTCCTTACTGCCAAAGGTATCAGGTAGTCCAGAAGGAATAGTTGCCTTCTTTCTGCCTCAGCTTTTAGCACTGGAACAGCTGTGGAATATTAACAGTGAATGAACTGCATGCACCTTAATTGGTGATTTGTGTTAAACAGAACTAGAAGAGCTGTGACCTCACCAGATGAGCAGTCCGTGTTTCAACTAAATGTGGTCAAGGAATTACACTAATCAGATAGTTATTTTTCTCAGAAATGTCAGTTTTTGTACAAAAAGAAGTATATGATAGCCTTTTCTTAGTTAAATGTGTACATACCCTTCAGTCATTTGAAATACTTCTATAAACCAAAGAAATGCAAATTTCCTTTATTTTTTCAATAAGCTTTTTTTTTTTTTCCTGTTGCTTGGTGCAGTGTGTATGATACAGATGTCAAATTGCATTTCATACAGTATTTATCTACTTTTTCTCTTGCCTTACCCCACAACAGTAACCCTTGGGCCTGTGCCCCTTGTCTGATACCCTGTGATACAGAGAGTGCTTGATTCAGCTCATTCAGATGCAAAAATCCCTCAGTGATGGCAAACCTGCCACCTGATACATGTGTAAAATACTAAGGGAGGAGGAAGAGATGCATAATGCATCATCGTCAGGGACGCTGAAGGAAAGTGGTGGAATTTTTTTTAAGTGTAAGCTTGAGGGGTGGCACCAAAGCCTTGCCAACTGTCATTTACCTCCTTCACACACAGTACAGCTGCTTGCAGGGTTTCTTGTCTCTACTCTTTCATCCCTTTTGTGAAAGTGCTACTTTCCTTCCCCTTGACAATTTTACCCCCTTTTAATAGTGCTAATTCTCCTCCCCTGACAGGATGTAGCTCAAACTTCTGAGTTTGTTACTGAAACTTCATCATTGGCATTGCAAATGAGAGTCCAAGCAGTGATTGGTTTACCCTAAATCATTGTCATGGCAGATTACTACAGCAGTCTACAGGGGAGGCCACCAATGCACTCCAGCGCTTTAATGCCAGGCCATTTTGACAGTGCAATAACTGGTCCCGCAAGAACTGCAGTGGCTGGCCAGTTTACCTAGATGAGTCTTAATCAATGCAGTACTACGAATAAGCTTTACATTGCAAGTGCACACCAGTTTAAGAAGAAAGTCTATTGCACAGGCTTAACAGCTAGCAGAGATCAGTCTTCCCCCATCTCAGCACTTGCAGGCCATATAAATATTGTAGTGAGATGCCAGTTTACAGAAATGTTTTTTAGTTTGTGAGTAGTACAGAAATGTTATCTGTGCCGAAATGGCTGAATGATAGTTTTCTACTTTGTAATTCATTGGTGCCAATTTCAGGGAATTAATGAACAAAACTAATTAATGCCTTATTTTAGCCTTCCACTACTGTCTGTGCATGTACTGAATGTTGCTATAAATATTGCGTTTTTGTTATATTGTATACTGGAAAATTAGGATGACATGAATGAGAATAATTCCAAATCTTCATTCTTCAGACGGTGTGTAATATATATCTATAAAACACTTTCCTGAACTAATTATTCTGAGATTAGATGACTAGTTTATGACAAAAGTTAAAATCATGTTTTCAGTATTGTGTAGAAACAATCATTTTAACAAAATGTTAACGATTACTACGGCCTATGGCCTTGGCTTGTACACTGAGAGACTTTGAATAAAGCATCTAATCTCTAATATTCCTTGGGTGGCCTGAAAAACTGGCTGATAGACTTTCATTTAGTTACCAAAAACAATTTAAAAAATGTTTAACCTTTCCGACATAATCACTTCTAAACAACAATGGGAGTCTCTCATTGTAACAGCTAATGGTGAAATCCTCCTGAAGTGTTCTGTGTAATACGTAACTTTTTTATTGCCTAACCTTAATGTTAAAATTATCAACACACACACACACACACACACACACACACACACACACACACACACACACACACACACACACACTCATCATTTTCTGTCATCTGATGAGCTGGGTTGGGTTGTATCACACATCTGTTAAAACTACTGCTCACAGTTTTACATAAAGGGCTGTAGCAGTGTATATAGCAATGCATTTAACTACAAACTTTTTTTATATTTTTGTATGTTGGTCATTTAATATTGCTTCGTTTTCTTTCTGATCTCTGTAAATGAGAAAATGTATGTTAAAAAGAGGGAGGTTGTCATATTCAGCAAAATATAGTTGCAGATCACATTCATACTGAGCAGCATGTGGGAAACCCAAAAGTGGGATTCAAACTGGCTTAATTTAAAGCAAATGCTCAAAGAGCGCGAGAGAGAGATTTGGATTATTTTATGGTACAAAAACTGAAAATATTAAAATGTAAAGATTTGATTTGGATTTATATATGAGCTCTAATTTTTAAGAGCCTATGAAGATAGTAAAGGGTTTGACTCTTAAGCTTCATGCGTAACCCATATCTGATAATGAAGAAACATATGACTGAATTTATTTCTCAGTATGAAATATACTGTCTGAAATCATATGCTATGTTTGTGATATTACAAGCAGTTTGTGCTAGGAAGTTTTGCTGTATCATGAGTGATTTTGTAGGATTTGGTAGCATCAGCAGAATTCCAAATGAAACTAAAACCTGGCCTTTATACAAATGTACCTGTTCAATGTAAAATAAAGGCAAATATGAGCCTGTATTGGAAAGAAAAGGATTTCTGCCCACATTTTATGATCTGATAAATTCTTTTACAAGCGACAGTTCCTATTTAAAAAAAACTGTTTAAAAATCTTAATGGTTAAGTCTAATGTTGTTCCGTTATGAAAAATGGATTGCTTTTTGCTTCTTAAACATTACTTCATACAGAGTACTACACTCTTTTAAACAACTGAAGTTTTTTAAGCTAATTCCCCTCCTTTTAAAATGGTTGCTCTTAGTCTACTATGAAGCTATGTGACATGTTAACTTTCCACATATGTATCAGCTTTTATGTTTCTGAAAACAGTCACACTTTAGTCTCTCAAAGTACCTTTATTTATTGGCAGCCAACATCTTCTAAAGCAAATATTTCCAGATCTTTTGACTAAACACTCACCTGAACCCGAGCTTCGGTTAAATCAAGCCGAACTGCTAACTCCTCCCTGTCAACAAGAAATCCATTATTAATTAATTTCTTGCAATAATGTTATCCTATGCAACACTTATTTTGTTATAAAAGAAATGTGCCCCAAGAAGTAAGCATTAATAGCCTGAGAAAAGCATGTGTGAGTTAACTACAAGAGATGTGTTTTCTGTGCTACATTTTAGTTGCTAGTAATGTAGATGTAAAAGCTTTGCTTGTGTACAGTTAATTACATGTTTTGTCTTTATTGATGGTTGAGGCATTACACTAATTTTGGGGTGCACTGCATATACTCTAACAGCCTGCTGTGCATGCATTCCAACAGTGCTGTGTACATACAGGTTAAATGTCTAAACAATAAGAACATAGTTAACATACTTTTCAGCAATACTGACTACATGTATCTGACCACTATTGGCTAATGCTTCCTATATCATTTACAGAAGTGGGTTTCAGCCCCTCATATGCCAAATTGCTTTACAGATCTACAGTTAAACATATTTATTTATAATTTGGAATACCTTTTTTGTAGCTGTTAAAAGAGCAAATTATTTTATTAAAATTATGTACTCTTATTTATAAAATTAGGTGATTTATGTTGTCAGTAATGGGTACTATATCACATTAAGTATAACAACACTGAAAAAGCTCAGTATATACATGCATATTTTTCTAGAGTTGCAGTAAATGTAACTAATGGATATGGCTGAATTGAATTACTCGCATCCAGCATTTTAAAATAAAATCTTAACATATTTCTTATTTTCATTTTGCTATTTGTCATAATTAGTTCTTTTTTTTCATAAAGTAGTTAAAGCATAGATTTCCTAAGTCCCTTGTCACCAATGTTTTCCACATCTGCTATTTATTCCCATTGCCCTACTATAAAAGTTGCTGTACTTTGTTTTGCGTTGCTGCAAAACAGTGTTTAAAAATAAAACCATATAAATAAAATAAAGTTGTTTGTTATGTTTCTTAGATACACAAGGTTATACCTGGTAAATACATCTGGGTAATGTGATTTCCGGAAAGCCCTTTCAAGCTCTTCAAGTTGTGTGTTGCTGAAGGTGGTTCGATACCGACGCTGTTTCCTTTTTAGACCCGTCCCTTCAAAATGCATGGGAGAAGATAGACAGGTGACATCCTTTTCCCTTCTGTTACCTTCTTCAGCCTCATTTGCTTCATTTTCTTCACAGTCCTCTTTATCTATATTACCTGTTTCATTCAGCTGTGACTGTGAGGAGAACCGTTTCCCACCATAGTGAAGTGTATAGAGCCTGTTATTCTCTGAATAATTCTGTTTATTCTGGCTGGAATAGTCAGGGCAGCTTAAATCGTCATTTTCCCTTGCTCTCCTTTGTATAGCTCCCTGAAGTCTCAGAGTCATATCTTCTGTCTGTTGAGAGTTTGTCTGTAGCTCGAGCTGGAGGTTGGACTTTTTAGAGTTTGTCCCATCTTTATGACCTGCAAAATAAAGAAACATGAATTTGTAACAGCAGTCAGACATATGATGATTCATCGTATTACAACTTTAGTGAGAAAGGCACTAATATAGTGCTTGTGAGCAAATAGCTTTGTTTTTCTAACTCTTACTTCACAGCTGCCCGCACTGTTGAACTGCCAGTGGAATGGTCATTCGTCTTAAATGAAAGCCTTGAGGACTGCAGCATTATGACCTGAACTACTGCCACAGCAAGTGGGTGGTGACACACTATGAAATTTTATTGTGAAATGGTGGCATCCTGTAATGACACCAGATTGTCACACCAGCTTGATGTAAAGCCATCAGTACAGAACCTTCACATAAATAGAGAGACACCAGTAATTAGTTCATTCAGTAAGTAGTTAGTGCAGTTAATTTGTGCTTGCTCACTAGAATGTATACACACATTTTTTTTCTTTGTGATTAGTCTGAACTACTCTGTTATTGCTTACATTTTGTATTTTTTGTTTGAGAAATGTTTTGCATTTCATCCTGGCTGAGCCTGAAATTGGTCAGTACTGATCAGAACACTACCCTGGTAAACAAATATAAATTTAAAAAAAAAATGATATAAAATTAATAAATTCACCGGTACAGTTAGTAAATCTAGTCATGGAGTATAACTAAGGAAACAGGTTCTAAATAGAGGCATATTAAACATAGAATAAAAGAAAAAAATATAATTTTCAGTTACAAGAGTACCGTAACGATACTAAACAAACAGTGCACGTGCATTTACTAAATCCTGGCTTTTTCCTTCAAAATACCTTTCAGAGAGTCCCTTACTTTGTTGCATCTTGCTGTACAATATAAATAAAATGACTGACATTATTCTAGGCAGTTGTCTAGCAGAAAATAATCAAATGGAAAAACATATATGAAACTCAGACTGAAAAACACTTCTGTATTGAAAACGTTAACAGTTTTGAGTTAAGTAGTTGCTAAAACATTATGCTAATAATTAAATACAGGAAGTGGTCTAAAACAAAAATCCTTGTCATAATCTGTTTAAGTTCTGAAAACTTACAATGGTGTATGTACTATAAAATATAATATTAAAGCTGGGCTCATAAATACAGCTTAGAATATCTACCTTCCATCCCATCTGTATTATCTTCTTTAATATTGCCTGACACAAGGACTTGAGTTTTGGTCATGCTTGTCCTTCCAAGTATATTGTCTATAAAGTAGGAAGAAAGGAGATGCAAAGGCTGTGATGGCTTGAAACATTCATGCTTTTGATGGTCTTTGTCCTGTGGAGCTTGGAGCTGGGTCTTCATCATCTTGCTCTGCAGGTATGACAGCTGTTTTCCTCAAGTGCAGGACCCTGGAACTTGGAAGGGGCAGTCATCTGCATGGACCAGCCCTCACGCGTTACTCCCTTTTGAGCTGCTGTTTCCTCCCACATTGTGCATGTTTCTGGGTGATCCAATTTGTATTTCTGTTACATCACTGTCACTAGTGATGGGCAGAAACATTTGCACTCAGGAAAATAACACCAAAGTGACTCAAAGACCCACATAAAGCTAAGAAGAGGCAGTGGCGAATTGCATGCAGCAAGTGTCAACAGTAACTTTGTGTTATTGCTGTATTATAAATGCTACTTCTGCACATTCTTTTTTGCTTGTGGACTGTGTGTTTTTTGTGCCATAATACATTTTGTCAACTTTTAAAATAATTTATAAACCTTGAAACAGTGAATATTACTATACTGTGTTTTGATTTTTCAAACAGGTACAGTCCCTTGTAGTTATGTTCAAACTTTTATATTTATTTTATTTTCTATGTTTTAGCTCCTTTGTCCTGTCTGCAGTTAAAAGTTTTGAAGTACTGAATTTTATGTAGCTTAAGATAGCTGCAGATAAGTACAGACAGCTGTGGAAAATGTCATATTGCATTTTTGTGTGTGTGGGGGGGGGGGTTCACAGAAACTACCTGTAGAAATGCAGTGCATATTATCTTAGTTACAGCCTTAAGAAAATTGTATTTATTTATTTAATGTCTGTTAAGCAGCCTAATGGAATAACGCTGGAGGACTTGTTTCGGCCATATAAATGAGTTATGGGTTACAGTGCAAATACTCATAGCTCATACATATTGTACTATGCACTGTTTATATCGAACATATTCTAAGCAACAGAGGAATCCACAGAAATATAAAGGATGTCAACAGAAAATTATCTGGCATCCTCCCCTTAGTATAATAGTATTTTTTAGCTTGTTAATGTTTTAGGGAGCAAATGTTTTCTTCAAACCATAATTTTATTTCTTCAAAACAAGTTGTGAAGTGCTTGTTCTCAATTTACCTTCTGTGTTTCTGGACCAGTTACTTTCCTGTAGCAAAGTTGGTAAAATGTGTTTCAAAGGCTGTCTTGCTGACATCCCATCAGCACTCAGCCTGAGTCCTAACCTCTGCACTATGGTTTTTGACGGTTTCTTCTGTAGTTTGAGCAGTACGTCATTTTTCTCTCTAATGCTGGAGTGAATGAAAATTATTTAAGTGTATACTGCAGGAAAATAAATGTTTACATGATTTATTTTCTTTTATATTACCATATTAGTCACTTTTGTAATGTCAGGATTGATAAAGGTGTTTGCCCAAATAAGCACTAAACAGCGTGATCAATACGTATGCATAAGGGTGGTCATTATATAGTTAATTAATCTTCTGCTATATGCAGGATGGTTTTGTCTATTGCCTGCTCCGTTCTCAAGCATTATTGCTACTTTTATTGAAGTTATACTGCAGGACTTATAATATTTGCAGTTCTCTCCCCAGCATGTACCTCTTTCAAATGAACAAGTAGCAACAGCGCATGTCCCCAAGCAACAAACTTTGAATAGAAAGAGAGAGTGTGAGAGAGAATAAAGGACAAATTTCTGCTGAAGTCAAAGGGTTAATGACCAGGGTACACACAGTGTTGCATGTTTCAGTACCATCTGTTACATTATCACTCAGACAGTGTAAAAAATATTTGCATAAAATACAAGTCACGTAAACAGAAAGAGAAACATAAAGCTAGATAGAACAACATAATTCGAAAGGTCCTGGAAGTTGCATATTTGAAATCTGAGAGAAATCACATTTCAGGATACCATACAGTTCAAATGTCCCCTTGGTGGATGAGGAATGCATTTTCTTATTAGTTTCAATAGTATGTTTGTCTGATACTAATAAATGCTGTAAATAGTCAGGATGTATTATTTAACTATTTCCTAAAGATTAAGTATCTACCCATAAAATTTAGCGTGTCAACCAAACACTTAAAACAGCAGTCTTGGAGGGTTGCAAGGTGACTGTGCCATGGTTTGTGCTTGCATAAAGAAAGTAAATTATTACTCACATTTGTATATATTGTTATTTACATTGATTGTATTTGTACGTCTATGCTTTGCCTATTTTTTGTGCCATTCTACATTGTAAATTTTGCTTCTGTTACTTTGTTGTGTTTTTACACCTGGGCTGAGGCTGAAATAGGTCAGATGGGATCAGTGCTCTGCCCCCGTTAAATATGAACAAAAAAAAAACAAACAAGAAGAGTCCTCATTGTGCAGCTTAGCAGGAATGACTTGTGCAAATGGAATGGCATTTTACTCAAAAGTAAGTCCTAAGAAATATATAAGCTGCCTTTATTTCCAGTGCATTTTCCTGCAAAATTAAAAAAAATTTTTTTTCATTTACTCTAGCACAAAATACATTTCATTTCAATCATTTTATTCAGTCAGGGCCCATAAGTATAAGAAAATGTATTTAGTTTTTTATTTATTTTATTTTAAATTTGTTAACCGGGAAAGTCCGACTGGATACAGGTCCATTTTCAGTGGAGGCCCAGGAAGAAAAGCTCCAGGTGTACATTACTACATTACTAATTACTAGTGTAACTACAGTGAAAATTATTACAGTGAATTATTACAAAAATTGAAATTTTTAAAAATATATATAGACAGGAACAATTTCAAGTATTTTAACAATATATATATATATATATATATATATATATATATATATATATATATAGACAGGTACAATTTTAAGTTGCATACATACAGGATAGGTTGCTAGTTAGTATCTAAGACAGAAAATAAAATAATTTTTTTTGGGGGGGTTTATTGGAGTTTTGTAATTGTTTGACAGTGTACAGCAATGTGCAGTGAATGCTTATTTTGTGAGTTGTGGATATAATGCCAAGAAGTATATATTTATTGGTGAAGAAAATAAAAAGAAAAAAATATGGGTAAGTGTATGCATCTGTACAGTTGGTACTCACTATCAGATTATACCATATAAAGACAATTGCCAGGCAATGCATTTTAAGGAGGAAGCATTTAGTATATGGAGACTGTAGGTATAGAACTATATACTTCATTAGACTAAAAAGAGATAGTTGTCTTGTAGCCCAGAAACTTTGTGTATGCAAATGCATACATTTTACTATTACTGCAAAATTAAAATATTAGGGTTTGTTTGTTTTGTCTTTCGGCTTTTCCCGGTAAGGGGTCGCCACAGCGGAACTCCGGTCCGCTAATAATTGGCAGTAGATTTTTACGAAACACCAAGTTGCCAGCTCGACGCCCAACCTTCAATGAAGGCACGCCCATTTACGCACGCATGTCTTTCGAACGCTACCCAACCGCAGGGAGGACATGCAGACTCCACACAGAAGACACTCCCAAGCCACGCCGAGAATCGAACGGGAGAACCTCTTGCTGTGAGGTAACAATGCTACCGCCATACCACCGCGGCTAAAATTAAAATATGAGGGTCTAATACTTAATGCATGTATGAAACAATTCCAACTGATCTGATTAAAAGGAACATTGATCTGGTTAAGCTGTTATTGGAAAGACTTGTTAAACCGCAGGTGTAATTAACACTTTTGGAACTGTGCCCCGCAGGTGTGTATTGCCTTGCCATGTGTATATATGGATTTTTTTAAAGTATGACTTAAATTTCACATATAACAATAGCAAAGAAATGTACATACTCCATTCTGGAGTAATAAGAACAGTAGGCATGCAATTCAGTAAGTGATACATTTCTGAATGACAATGGAATGAATGACTCCCAGCGATTATGTGTATATTTTTTATAGAACAGCCTAAGAGCTATAGACAGATGTAGCCTTTAGGGTCATCCCAGTGACCCAGGTTCAAATAGCAGCCTAAGTGACTGAGTACCCAGCTGGGAAAGATGGGAAGGAGTTGCTGACATTGCCTTACCCGTCCAGTATCGCCTTTTATAAGCTGAGTGTGAATTGGACAACAGGTAGTGGGCTGACAGGTGAGGTCTAAGTCCTGTCAGGCAGTGCAGAAGAACTGGAACTAGTGCCTCCATCACTGCAGACCCTGCCACAGCAAGGAGTAGTGTGGCTCTCGTGGGGAGGTGGAGTAGGGTAAAATGCTGAAATGCTGTTATGTGATGTGTGTGCTGCTCATGGCTCTTGCTCATACTGCTAAGGCAGGATAGTGGGAATGAAAGGTTGAATGGATGTCAAGGATGTGAGTAGGGGGTTTAAGCTTGGAAGGACCACAGAATATAGAAAGAAAAAAAAAATGAGGGGATGGGATGGTGGCAGCAAAACTTCTTTGCAAGAACATATAGGAAGTGATGAATGTTGGCTTCACCAAAAACAAGAATTGTGCCTCTCCATTTTAGCATTAGCCAAATCAGGTTTAGAACAAGTCATAGATAACAATCTGTTTCTCGTGCTGCAATACTGTAGTGCTCATAAACAAGCAACAATGGATACCTTTAAGACAGATACAAGAACAGAATATTTTACTGAGAAGATAGTGAGTTTGAAGTATATTCACAGAGGAGCATAGGGGCAACAGCTGAAGTCAAATGTAGCTGAGACGGAGGAGATGAGTGGCAGTTTTATATGAGCTACAACCGTCTGTGGATTTACTAGACCATTACGGCGTTTTCCTTCCTACAACTTGTACATTTGTATCCCTAGGATAAGCTCTGCAGACAGCATTATGAAGCACCAGCTCAATGTGTGAACAATAGGACACACACACACACACACACACACACACACACACACACACACACACACACACACACACACACACACACGTGCACACACACCCACACATGCATACACACACACACACGTGCACACACCCACACATGCATGCATACACACACCCGCATGCACACACACCCCACACACACATGCACACCCACACACACGTACAGACACGCACACACGCGCACACATGCACGCACACACGCGCACACAGACACACACATGCACACAAAATCATCATTGTGGCGGCATGATTGCACTCCTCTTGAATTGTGCAAAACAGTGAACCAGTTCACTTACTCAAAAGGCTAACCTGTGTATTGGATGACATGTAGTTGTTCCTGCTTGGGTAGTGACTATTATGCTGGTAAATGCATTGAGCACATCCACTGGCTTCTTTGTGTCTGTATTTTCTCATCAAGTCTGAGGTCTTGGGTAATACTGAATGAACTTGAACATTGCATTGGTGTCTGATTTGGATATAGTAGTACTGAGATTGAGTTGTACTGCAATAGGTGAGTGCTGTGCAATGAACAGTTTATTCCAAGGCAAGTTCTCTTTCCATAGTACCACCAGCACTTTCCAAATGATGAAAAGAAAATGTTTAGATTAAATGTGATTATCACTAAATCACTTGGGGGAAAAAAAAAAAACTAAATGTTGATAACAGTTCCCCTAGACAAAATGACCCCCTCAAAAATGAAAATTTATTTGAAAATCTCAGATGGCATAAAAAGATAAAATAACACCAAGCAGGCAAAACTGCTGTCTGAATAAAATGAGCACTTATTTTGAACAAAAGTAAAAGCCGCCACAATTCATCAAGCAAGCAATACAATGAAAAGAGTAATCTCTCAGATGAGCCAGCTACTGTGGAATCTTTGCAACAAGCAAGCAACCACCTTCTTCTTTTGACCACAATTGCTAATTTGTTTTGACTTCATACTTCCAGTTTCACTACCAAAATCATTGGTTCTGCAGGAAAATTTTGCAGAAAACTGGATACACTGGATGGAAAAATTGAATCTTTCAAATAATAGCTGCTGATGTAGCAGATAAAAGTGAAGCGCTGTTATGTTGCTGCTATTCATCTTCCTAAAGTTGAAACAATTAAGATATTTAATATGTTTAGTCCTACTAAAGAGGAGCAGACTGATTTAGCTTTGACTGAGGATACATTTAAGCAATATTGTGATTCTGAAAACAAATTATCACATATTATTTTATTTTTTTCACTAAAAGTCAAGGATTGCAAAAGTCCATAGATACCTTTGTGAATAGATTGAGACAACAAGCTAAACTGCAGATTAATACCCAACCAGGCATTGTAGATACATTTACAAAATTAGAAATAAACCCATATGTCACCTGATGGATAGGCAGCTGGCTCACTGATAGGGTACAAGAAGTTAGGATAGGGGAATTCACCTCCATAAAGGGGCCAGTCACTACAGGTGTCCCCCAAGGATCAGTGATGGAGCCTCTTCTTTTTGCTATCTACTTATCTGAAGTCAAGGCAAATGGCAAGGTCCTCTGGCTGGCCAAGTTTGCCGATGACTGAAAACTAGGCATGATCATTGAATCCCATAAAAACACAGATACCCTTCAAAATGGCCTACCAAGACAAATAACTGGTATCAGAGCCATAGATTAAAACGTAATGTGAAAAAATGCATAATAGTATCCCTTGGAAATATGGGCACCCCTGGAAATTACCACAGTGATAATACACCCCTAAAATTAGACAGAGTGGCCAGAGATCTGGGAATGAATGCTGACAGTAACCTAACCTCTGACCACCATGTGTCTACTGTGGCGAGAAAATCATTCTATGTTGCACAACTTATAATTAAGTACATTGCTTCCAGGTCCTAGGAGGTTATTGTTCCTCTGTAGTCTGCTCTAATCAGACCAGTCACAGACTACACTGCAGCCTTCAGCATTCACCTGACCAGGCACTTGTAACAGCCTGAGACACCACAGAGGTTCCTCACAAAAAGAGTACAGGCAGTAAACAGCAAGTCCAGTGGGGACTATCTCAAAGCCCTATTGCTGTAATCTGTCTCCTACAGAATGCAGCGTAGCGATCTATGCTTAGCCTACAAAGGCATGCTCTAATCCCACACTGGTGGATCTGTTGCACATGTACAAAACTGAATATCATCAGAAATACCCAATACAAAGTATCAAAAATAACCGATCTAAGAACCTAAACCTTGTCTGTGACATAAGCCATTCATGTTGAAGGGACAGGTATTAGTCTCAAAGATTACCCCTTCTCTAGAACAGACTTTTGTCTGTGTGAAACAAAGCTCATCACTAACCCTGTTCAAACATACCTTGGCACAATTGATAGTAAATTGAAAATTGACCCCTGGTTTGGCAACTATGTCCCTAGACACATGGCAGCAATATTTGGGAAAATTTGGGGTATGCTTGGCTAGGTTTAAAATGGTTCTTGGGCCAATAACCTAATAACTATCTATGAACCTACAAGTAGAGTTTGGAGAATTGCATGCTTGAAAATGACAGAGTAAGGAGAACAATGTTGTAGTCTGAACTAATAATTTTAAAAAGTTATTTATGTGTTTAGTATAGCAGCATTAACCAGTATTCAAATGAAAGTGCGAGGTACAGATTGAAATGTGTGTAAAAGTAAAATAAAGCAAACATTTGTTAATAAGCAAAATGAATCTGCCCTAGCACAGCATAAAGTGAAAATACATAAAATCATGGAGCACCAAAGGAAATTAGCACTATGCTAAGTCATGTTGATGGAGTTAAAAATGAAAAACAATCATGTTCAAGCTTTTAATCTGCATGATGACAATCCATGTCCCAAATAGGGAATGAAGAAATAAAACTATATACTGCTTAAATTTTCTAAAACTTGCAAGAAGGGAAGAGCAGAGAAAAATGCTGAAAGTGAGTGATGCACATATAAATGTTGATTGTGTAGTCACCGACTCAAACCTCTGTGTAGAGGAATTGTTTATGAATGCAACTGATTTGTTTGCTGTGCATATAGCATTTATTTTATAAAGACAGATATACAGCAGTGTTGTCTTTATAAAAAATCACTGGTCTGAAAAGCTGGATATAATTGGAAAAAATGTTAAATTTAAGCTTCATACTAGAGCATAGCACAACATCCTAACAATGTGTCCGCATTCTGGGACTTGGATGTGACAGTCATAGTAACAAGAGTCCAGCTGTACACTGCTGACTTAGTTTGGTTATAAGTTAACACCACTAGGTCAAAAGCAGTAGTGTTGTATTTAAGAAGTAACCTATCATCATCATCATCATCATCATCTTCTTTCAGCTGTTCCTGTTAGGGGTCGCCACAGTGGATCATCTGTTTCCATTTCTTCCTGTCCTCTGCATCTTGCTCTGTCACACCAACAACCTGCATGTCCTCTCTCACCACATCCATAAACCTTATCTCAGGCTTTCCTCTTTTCCTGTTACCTGGTAGCTTCATCCTTAGCATCTTTTTCCCAATATACTCTGCATCCCTCCTCAGCACATCTCAAAACCAACATAATCTTGCCTCTGGTTTTGTTTCCAAACCTTCCAACCCTGGCTGACCCTCTAATATACTTATTCCTAATCTTGTCCACCCTCGTCACACCCAGTGCAAATCTTAACATCTTTAACTCTGCCACATCCAGCTCAACCTCCTGCCTTTTTGTCAATGCCACTGTTTCCAACCCATATAACATAGCAGGTCTCACTACCCTCTTGTATTTCACTCTTACTGGTACTCGTCTGTCACAAATAACTCCTGACACTCTTCTCCACCCACTCCATCCTGCCTGTACTCTCTTCTTCATCTCTCTTCCACACTCACCGTTACTCTGAACTATTTATCCCAAGTATTTAAACTCATCCACCTTCACCACCTCTACTCCTTGCATCCTCACCATTCCTCTATCCTCCCTCTCATTCACACACAAATATTCTGTCTTAGTCCTGATGACCTTAATTCCTCTTCTGTCTAGAGCATATCTCCATCTCTCCAGGGTCTCTTCCACCTGTTCCCTACTCTCACTACAGATCACAATGTCATCTGCAAACATCATAGTCCACGGGGACTCCTGTCTGATCTTGTCTGTCAACATGTCTATCACCATTGCAAATAGGAAAGGGCTCAGACCTGATCCTTGCTATAATCCCACCTTCACGTTAAATGCATCCGTCACTCCCACCGCAGACCTCACTGCTGTCACACTACCCTCGTACATATCCTGTACCACTCTTGCATACTTCTCTGACACTCCTGACTTCCTCATACAATACCACAACTCCTCTCTAGGCACCCTGCCATATGCCTTCTCTTAGTCTATAAAAACGCAATGCAGCTCCTTCTGACCTTCTCTGTACTTCCCGATCAACACACTCAGAGCAAACATCGCATCTGTAGTGCTCTTTCCTGGCATGAAACCATACTGCTGATCACTAACCCTTACCTCCCTTCTTAACCTAGCTTCCACCACTGGTTCCCATAACTTCATGCTGTGACTGATCAATTTAATCCCTCTGTAGTTAACTACAGCTCTAGCCTATACTCTTTGCAAATGCTGTCGGTATAATAACTAAATATGCTGGGCAGAATGGCTTTTGATCAGCTGGGCTTGTCTAAGGTAATACATGTCATAGTTCACTACAGGATAGTATGCAGTCAGTCAAGACAGGAACTCGCATACTGGAGAAGCAGATGAGTTGCAGTATCACAGAAGGATCATCTGCATTTTATAAGCAGTCAGTATGCACATTAACAGAGGCAATGAATCTCAAGAGTTGTGAGGGCAATAGCTCACGGATTCCTTGAGTGAATTATTTGGATGTTTGAGCAGTAAATTCTGTTAAGCCTTAACCAAACAACAACTCATTAACCAGTGATGCTGGAAAGCCTGATTCAAACAAAAATGCAAACATTGACAGTGATATTTTTATATAATAAACTAATTTGTGTACAACACTTGACAATGGTTCACAGCTGATGCATTTGGGTGTAGTGGGAATTTGTGACGGCTGTGTGCCTGAGCACACCTAATGCACAATTCAGAGACATCCATTGCCTTTAAGTGCAGCGGCTGTGTGCCTGAGCGCACCTGATGCACGATTCAAAGACATCCATTGCCTTTAAGTGCAGTTGCTTAAACCAGTCTGAGAAAGTAGTAAGCAAATGAAGTAATGAGAAGTAAAGAATATGCAGATATGTGACCATCTTAAATAAATTAACCACTCTTCACACATTTGAGCATTTCACAGTTTCTTTCTGCAGTGCGCAGAAGACTTATAAATTGTGGTGTCATGCCTTCTCCATCCACTTTGCAGTTCACAAAGATGCTTGCATTCATTGCCAGCTTAGCTGTCTCCCATTCTGAGGTCCTTGTCTCAATAGCACCAAAATCATATATGCTCAGCAGTGCTAACTAGCCAATAAGGCAAATTTATATGCAAAGGCTGACCAATGTGAACTTAGCTGATCAGAACTCATGGACAAGTTTAGAGTTGAAACAGACGTGGTACATACTGTGGTTAATTCGTATGGCTTACAGATGCACTGAGGGGATGCATGGCTTTGTTTTAGTTGTGGATACCAAGGTATGTATAGCCCTGACTATAGATGTCACTGGGACCTTCCAGAGAAAAAATGTGGATGTGCTGAGTATTGCACATGCTTCTGCTTTGAGGATACTTCAGCAGTTTCTTGATAAACTCTTGGCACATGTCGTGTAGTTTATCTATTTTGCAGTGTCACCTCAGGACAATCCAATACTATGTGTGTCTTCTATGGGATGGCATGCCATCCTGAGGTGCTTGGTGTTCCTATTAGGGTCCTATCTGGACCACAGGGGAGCTGTACTAGGGGGTGCATCACTAACGTGTCAGCCCAGCATCCTGGAAGTGCTCACAGCTCCAATATTTGGCAAACAAGCTCAATGTACCATTGCTTTCTGGATGGTTACTTAGTTGGTAAGTGCAAACTATTAAGACTATCAAAAAAAAGTCCTTTCTTAAGCTGTAGAATGGCATTGGTGCTATTGAGTAATCACCCCCCCCCCCTTTCTTTAATATTTTTCTCCCTGTTTAATTATCCATGTGAATCCGGCTACCTTCTAATACCTCGGCTGATGAGACCAGTCTGTAACTCCCTGGGAGCTGCTGAGGAGCACATCAACACAGTCCTACGTACACATCAGAAAAAGACCAGGGTTCAAAGTCAAATGGTTTGTCTTGCTATAATGGTGACTGACAAAATCACTTTTAGACTGAGATATGTATATTAACTGAAGTGTTAAGAAGATGGGGTTACCCAGACTCATTACTGAGTAATATCAACATGATGTTTTTACTAAGAGAAGGGTTGAGGTATATTCCCCTTGTTAGGTTATGATGATCTATAACATACTGCAGTGTTAACGATGTTTTGGTTGGCCCTTGATCTGATGATGGCATCGGCCTTTCTATTGTTTTGACTTTCTCTGTAGGTAGCCCATCAATAAAAAGGTTATTGGTAATAATTGGTATATTGGTATATTTTCATAGTGAGTAACTTAGTTAATTATGTGGGTTCAAAATATCTTGTTTTTAAGAGAGGCTCTAACTTTAAGAATTTAATAGAAACTGCTAAAAATTGGTATAAGTGTCACTCATAAAAACAAAGGTACTTAAAAGTGTGGTATATGTAAACAGTGTAGCTATATAAGAGAAGGTGAAGATGTTTTGATCAGTGGTCCAATTTTTAGTAGCATTTAGAGTTGTTGTAGCTATACTAAAGGTGTGGTTTAGGTCACTGCTTGCAACAGTTGCACAGCATTTTATATTGGTAAAACAAAGTCCATTAAAGGATAGAATCTATGACATGATCTATGAGCATATATATGATGAAATCAAAAGTAGTAGGAGTGCCTTATATAAACATGTAAAAAAGTTTCCAGATCATAAATTTTGTTTTCAGATTTTAGCGGAGGTTGTGGTTAACCCTATGGTGGACCATGGGGCGAATGATTGGAATTATGTGAACTTAAAAGGCAATTAACTATCAATGCCAAAAACATTCCATGGTTGAATGAGTATTCCTGCATTATGAGTATATTAAAGCTAAGGGCCTTAAGAATGTAACAGAGGCACTATGTATGTGTTTTATTACTCTGCATTCGATGTCTATTTTATTATTACTTTGATTAAGTTATTGCACTATAGATCGAGTATTCTAATTAGTTTTCAAATTGCCTTTGAAACATATTAGGTGACATTATGTAGATTTATAATTGAGATTATTTTTAATAATTTTATTTTGTGTCTTTAAATGTATTAATTACAGGCTGAACCGGGATCATGTGATTTTGCTTGGTTCTGATGAAGTCCCACTTGTTTTTAGGGACAAAAGCGCCTAACCATCAATCCATTTTTGTTTTATATCTTTAAATAAATTTTTAATTTTCTAGTATCTGGCAAGCTCTTTTACTCCTTTGTTACATTGTTACATTTATTAGCATGTGGCTGGCTTGTGCGTGGTGTATGGCTGCAGAGGTGAGCAGGCAGTGTCTAGTCCACAAATAAGGTCCATGAGTTTCATTTAGTGAAAATGCAAAAAGTTCACACGTTCAATACTTAATGTATGCAACATTAATTGTGGGCTGGGAAGAGTGATCTTGGTCAAATTACACCATACAACAGACCTACTCCACATACCAAGAAAAAAAATGTCATAATTTCATACGAGTCATCATTTGTATGATGTTGAGATGTAAGTGACAAATCCTAGTTATACTGGCAGGGCTTGACTTGAGTGGGTAAAAGCAAGTGTTATGAAACATTTTTAGGGTTATTCTGAGATTTTTTACTATACAGTTCAGAATACAGTATGATAAATGCTACTGTACACTAATTACTTGTATTTGGGGAATTTTTTAGTGTATTCTGTTTTTACTGCTCAGGTACAAGTAAGAACTGTAGCATTGGCTGTGCCTGGAAAGTGATTACTAGGTAAGTACTGTTTCCCTGTCACTGATAATAATCTAAGTTACCTTAGAAAGTGTCATATACTATGTCCCCTAAAGACATCTCAGTATAATGTAGTAAAATGAGCCACACACTCCTTAAAAATTTGTTGTTGGAAGGGACTTAAAGCACTGGTGCCCATGCCATCTCTGTGGATTCCAGAGCATCCTCATCTGCTTCAAAGCCATCACCCCTGTTGGAGAGATGGTGCTCCTCATCAGGTATTAAAGGTTGGAGTGTGGAAGGACTGCCACCAGGACTGATATGGGAAACTGTGTTCTGCTTGTCTTCTGTCCTGGCTTTCTCCACCATGTCATTCACTCTTTTCGTCCACTCTGTCACGGTGTGGTTCCTTCCCCCCCATACTACATCGGCTACTACTTGCTTCCATGCCATAGCTCTTTCTGCAACCTTTGTCCACCCTTTTTCCAAAAAGAGATTTTCCATTTGTTTTTCAAGCTTCCATGAGGATGTGATTCTGAAGTCGATCTCCTGTGTCTTGTTCTCTGCTACTGCAGTACTTTATAATTTCCAATCACATATTGTGACAGTCACACCTGCCTCCCTTGTATGGTACTTTTATGAATTATGGATCATGCATGCATGCATGCTAGTATATTAAAAAGAAAGAAACAAACAGGCTGATAAACACATTGAATCATTAATTCTGAGTTGTGAGTTTCTGTTATGTTGGCAGTACTGCCTCTGTTTTATATTCCTCTGCAGCAATAATAATACAACCACATTGTGTGTGCTTGTTCTGTGGGTATGGTGAAGTGTGTATTAAATAATAGCTCTTGTATGTTAGTACTTATTTGATTATGGTTGTCTGCAGCATGGTCCTGTGTTTTTCCCATTGCCAGAGACCATTGTTTGTACTTAGTCACTTCAAAGATGTTGGCATCAGTGTAAATGTACTTTAAATATTCCCAAGCATTTCATAAGTAATCAGAAAAGTATTATAAAATGTTATGACTTACCAGTAAATACAGGATAATGTTGAATAGGTAATATAAAAATACAATAATTGCCTTTTCCGTATAATTTTGGATTATACCTGCTTGTGTAATAAGTGGTTTTAGTTTGTTCACACCTTTCATAGACTTAAAAATGATGTGCTGAAGCAGGTTGGCATAAGTTGGGGCTGATCTGAAACGTTCTTGTCCGAATGAGGCCCAGTCACCCTGAGCTCCGTGAATTGCATCGTAAAACAAAAGTGTATTCCCCTTTTAGGCGTAAGTGAATTTCACTTGGTGTGGGTGAGTTGCACTTAGCACATACATGACGGAGAGCAGCGATCACAGTCGCTATATCATATGTATGGTGTGCATGCATTTATAAGGTTGACTGTGGCCAGACCTCATTGTCTCAGGCTGTTGTGATTCCAGCTTTCCTTAATTCCACTGCACAGCCCCGTCACAGTGAGAATGTATCATGTCAGACAATTTTAAGATAAAGCATTCACTAAGATATTCATAGAGAAATTATGTGAACCCTGTTATTGATACAGGCATCAATTTCAGTATAGGCGAACACCCTCCTTGAAAACATGTAAAACACAACTAGATTATCACATTAGAAAAACAATGCCAGGTTACCATTTATAAAAAAAAAAAAAAAAATCAGTCATCATTGCAGTGAATGAGGTTGTTGCCTGTTCTGATAAATGTCATGTTATAGCTACTGTTACTATTTCAATATGTAGTAAAGTTAAATGGCTGTATGGAATAGGCAAGGTGGTGCTACACCCTTGTGGGTGTGTTTCACACTCTACTATTCACTTGCTTAAGACTTGTATATCTTATTTTGAACTTAGTACTTCACAGCAATGTAGTCTGTTAAATCCCAGGGTTGAACTCCTAGTTGGTCTGAAAAACAGAGAGATGTACTCTTTGTCTCATTGCTGTAGCAGTCGTACATGCGGAAGCTAAGTAGGCCGTTGTTGACTCCCAGTGGAAAACAATTCACATCTAGCAAGAGCTGGCAAGTCACCTGTCATAGTTGACAGGGATCCCCTGCTTTGGGGAGCAAAGCTGCCATAGAAATGATGACCTGCTGAGCTGGAGGAGGAATCAGCTGGGCGGATGGGTTTCGGAGGAAGAGGACCAAAGGCCAGAGTACTGTAAGTACTGTATTTCTTACTAAAATGTATCTCAATATTTAGCTTGATATTTCTGTGTTTATTTTGTGCTTGTGTGTATGTGTGTGTGTATATATATATATATATATATATATATATATATATATATATATACACATTTACATACACATCTATCTATCATATATATATATATATATATATATATATATATATATGTGTGTGTGTGTGTGTGTGTGCGCTTCTTTTTCGATAGTGAACGTTCCCAACAGGGAACATTCAAATAGCGATCATTTTAGAGTGAATCTAAAGTGATTGAAAATATGAAAAAGTACTTTTTTTTTTTTTTTTTGCAGGGAATAAGCCCCCCCTTCACCCACCACATGAATTGCTGTGCCTCCCCCATTCCCTGCTACTTACCTCTAGATCACACAACAGAAGGGTAAGGGTAATTTCTATTACCCCAATGCTACGCAATCCCATTCAAAAGGCTGCTGACAAAAACTTGGTTTAAAAGAACATTTGCTCAAATGGGCGTTTGATTTTTTATTTTTTTTTTACCCCAGAAAAAAGTGTTCGCTGATATGAATGTTCACTCTTTCAAACTGTATCTATATATATATATATATATATATATATATATGTGTGTGTGTGTGTGTGTGTGTGTGTGTATGTATATGTACATACATGTACATATACTTACATACACAACACATGTATGCCCATATATATATGTTTACTACTGGCATGTCGAAACCACATTGGTCGACTGTTTAAAATGTCAACTCTAAATGTGGAATTCAGCATGCACAAAAGGGAAACTAATTTGAAAATGAATGCATCAACAACCATGGTTCGATGTATTCGACATAGCAGGAGGTGACATCACTGACCTCCTGCTATGAACATTAACGTACCGTTAGACTGTACAGTCAATGGTACACTAATTGTACTGTTTTGCAGGGGGGGGGGCTATGCCCGCCTGCACTCCCTATGTGGGTGGATGCACCCCCCACACCCCTTGCAAATTAAATATACCAACTCTGAGAGCGCACTTCAGCGAGGAAATGTGCTAATTCCCTGTTTCTCACTGAACAGCAATCCCCCTGTACCCAAATGCTTGACTGATACTACCTGTTCGCTGTAGTGTAGTCTATCGATCTGGGTTTGACATTTTGCCCACTTGGAAACTGCAAGTCGACCATTTGCCAGTTGGCTGATGCAGTTTCCAAGTTTTAATTGTAAACCTATATGTATGTGTGTGTGTGTGTGTGTGTATGTTTATATATACTTATACATATATATATATAAACACACATATGGCTATGAATATATTGCAGCCATGTGTACTGCAGAATTAATTTTTCATGCATTACCTAAGGCAGTATAAATGCAAAGGCTAATAATGGTTGTAAATGGGTGGTACTGCTGCCACGTCAAAATAATATTTGAATTATTTATGAAATGTTCAACTGTTGTGTACTATATGTGCTATATGTGATATACACTGCAGTTCAGTCAGACGGTTTGATTGTAATGATGGCGGTTGTGCTGTAGTAATCTGTTCATAAAGTTTAATGGCTGCTTGTTGATAACCTTATACTTGTATATTAAATTATGTAACCAGTATGTTCCATCACTATATAAACTTCTAGTGAAAATGTTTGTTTCCAGAGCTTTTCTCCACTTTAGCAGTGGTGTCTGTATTATTAAGGTAGGTGACTGACTTCACTTCCTTGTTGTTTGTGGAAAATAAAGAATAAAAACAATTAAACATTAAAATATTAAGCAAAGTAATACAGTCTAAAACTTCAGATGTGAATTCCTCTTCTTTGAAGGTACTGAAGAAACAAACTTAGCCACTGGAATAACTCGCTTTTAATGTATGATAAGCACTTTTGTCTAGCAATTGTATTTCATCAGAGCAACTTTTCAATGACAGCTTTAACCCACAGAAAAGTAATATAGACATAAAAAGCACAAGGCATCATAAATCAACCTTGTACATATTAATGAGTCTAGCCTAGAGCTAAAAGTTAGCTTGATGTAACACAAGTCATTTTTTTTCAATCCAAACTGAAATAAGAAACAGAAAGAGTACTAATAAAACCAAGTCCTAATAAATTGAAACATAGAACTAGTAATAAACCCCTAGTCTGTCTTCAGACATGAACAAGGTGTTAGAAAACTTCCTTCACTAGAGGCTATTTAGCACCAAGGTGACAACAAGATCCTTCTGAAAGAAGTGATAAACTTAAATGAACAAAGCAAAAAAAAAAAAAAGTGAAGGGTGCGTGTATGTGTGTGTGTATACACACACATACAGATATATATATATATATATATATATATATATATATATATATATATATTTATTAATGTTAAAATAATAATGAAATTGTCATACTTGCTATAGAACTGTGGCCTACTCTCCTGAACTTCTACTACCAGATGGGGCAGCTGGTCTAGGTTCATACAGGTTGCCATGCCAGTGTCTGCACTGTTCACCAGATCTGGTGATCGCAGCCAGATACCCAAATCAGAAGAACCAACATTACATTGCCTGGATGTCGACAAAGAAGAAATCTGGAGAAGGTAAGAAAAATAAATGGAAAAGGAGAGGAAAAAAACGGTTGAGAAGAGTCTTGCATTTGTTCAGCAAAAATCTGTTCAGGTTGTGGTTCATGAGAAAGCTTCCAATAATTTATATGACAAAATAAATCAAATAGATGCAGAGATATTTAAAATAAGTAACACTGGAGGAACATATAAATTCAAATGACAAAGCATCTATTCTTTCCAGCCTTTTGAGTAGCTATTCAGATGTGCTGATTAAAGTTTAGAAACCAGAGGTTAAAATGAAGGAAAAACTGGCTTTATATGAGGCTTCTCAAGAAGAAAAACGGTTTAAAAAATAGTAGAGTAAGAAAGAACACACAGCGAAGAATTGAGATTTTCTGCTGTACTAGAGAAACTGGAAGAAATCGATAACATTTATTTTATGAAAGTAAAAGTAACCACCTGACTTGGTGTTACACAGCAGGATTTGGCAAATGAAAGGGCACGTCTCATTTGACAATTCCTCCAATATTATCAATTTCACCCAAACTATAAACTTCACCACTAGAATCGATAAACACACTAAGAAAGAATCTATTCTAGACTGGATACTAACCAATAAGCCCAACTTTGCCCACCAGGCTGGGTGCCTCTCAGATTCTCTCAGTGATTACTTCTCTACCTTTCTTCTAAGGAAACGCATTCACTCCCCTGTAATGTCATTTTTAAACATATATGCAACAAAAGAAATTTTTCACCTACCATCTTAAATTCCCTACTTCAAAACTGCAACTGGTCACCTCTAAAAATCACACCACCTAGACCAAGCTGTACAATATTTTAATGATACCTTCCTCAACATCCTTAATAACCTCGCTCCAACAAGAACAATTTGTCCAAAGCCAAAACCTGCCTTGGCTAACCAAATAAATCTCTTATTAAACAAAGGGATAGAGCCTGGACTGCTTATCAAACTTCCAAAACCTCAGAAAACCTCACCTCTTATAAACATCTAAGAAACCTAACTAAGAAGCAAATATTATCTGACAAAGCATCTTATTTTCTAGCTTGTCAGCAAAAACACAAGGTTTTACCAAAATATTTGTGGGTTATTTAACTACTTCCACAACCCTGGCAAAACCTGTACCCCTGCACCATCTACAACAAATGGTAGTGAATGTATAGCATCCCAATTTAACTTTCATTTCATCATAACTATCACTTCACTTTTAAACAACAAATCTAACCAACCCCTTACAGTGCCTACCTCTACTAACTCTAAACCCAACTACTTTTCTTTTAAACCCATACAAACCTCTTATATCAAAAAACTCCTATCGAAACAAAAACCTACCTATCTAGTAGCTTACAAACTCCCTAATGACTTCTTAAAAACTGCTGCAAGCTCCATCGCCTATCCCATATCTATCCTAATCAATCATTTCATCGCACAACAATATGTCCCCATACTATGGAAAATATCCCATATCTTTCCCTTCCACAAGGGAGGCCCATCGAAAGATCTCTGTAATTATTGGCTCATTGCCATTCCTTCACCCATAGCCAAAATCTTAGAAAAATGTATCCTTAAGCAGCTCCTAGACCACCTCACTACAAATGACCTCTTATCTAGTTCACAGCACAACTTTCGTCCAAAACACAGTACCTCCACAGCCCTCATAAGTTTCACTAACTACAGCAACCTCCTCAAAAACAATGGACAACTAGCCTTTACTATATTCCTTGATATGTCCAAAGCTTTTGATACAGTATCCCACCAACTACTACTAAACACTCTAGCCTCCTTCAACCTCAACTCTACAGATCTCAATTGGTTCTTTAGCTACCTTAACTAAATGGGATAATAAAGTTTCCATACTCCTCCCAGTTTCCGTTGGGGTTCCTTAGGGTTCCATCCTTGGCCCTCTCCTAATTTATTATATTCACAAATAGTCTAAACATTGCCACTAAATCTGTTTCAATCATTCAATGTACTGATGACGCTACTCTTATTTGCTCTGCTCCCACACCCCAAAATCTCCAAGATAAACTGCAAAAGTCATTTCTAGATATTGAAAATTACCTAAATGAACTTCATCTCATCCTAAACCCAAACAAAACACAATTAATGATCTTCTTTAACAGGAAATTCACAGCAAAACCTCCTGTCTCCATCTGCTCCACTAATGGCACTATAACAGAATCAGTTATAAATAAAACTATTTAAAAATATAATTTAAAAATATTTAAAAATTAAAAATAAAACTACTGGTGTCACAACAGACAACAACCTAACATTCAATAAATACATATCACTCACAATTAAGAAAGTTCACATCAAACTTGGTGCTCTATATAGGACCAAACCTTACCTTACTCAAAATGCCAGCCTAGCCACAACCAGATCCCACCTCCTATCTACTCCTCTGTACTGTTCACAACTTTTCACTAACCTGCGAGGATCTGATTTACATCTACTTGATTCCTGCTATAACAAAATAGCAAGATTTTGCTGCTAATATAAACAACAGGACCCATCATTGCCTTGGTCTTCAAAAATTACACTGGCTTGAATTTCCCAATCTGTTATTGGTCAGTCAGCTCACCACTGCCCACTCTATTATCCACATACCTGAAAACTGCCCTAGCGCAACTAAATACCAACCCCAGGACCCTTAGATCATCCGATAAACTGATACTCAAGGTTACAAAGTCCCATAATTACTTCAGTGACTCTCTCTTCTCCTTCAAAGTAGTCAAACAGTGGAACCTATTACCCCCAGAATATTATAAAAAACACAGATAGTCATAGCTTCAAAAAATTCCTAAAGGAATACCTTACTCAACAATGGTTATGCTGTAATACCCCTGGCTATTTTCTCATGCCTTTGATTAAATGTTTTCTATTATGCTATCTTGTCTTACTTCTACCAAATGAAAATACCACAATGGTTTTTAGTTATAAATCTAATAAGTTTTATATTACTGCCTGTAGTAAGGCTTAAGACATGTAATGTTTTCTGTTTTACATTCCCCTTTTTGTAAATTGTGATTGTTGTCAACTGTCAAACTTTTTGTATATGGTTTACAATAATTTGTAAAAGATTTGCAATCCTTTTGTACTATTGTTATGGAGCTTATCATCCCAGGTCTCTGCTGAAAATGGGCTACTTCCCAGCCGGATCCTACCTGGTTAACAAATGTAAAATAAAAATAAATAAAAATATAATCCAAATTTGGCCATTAGAAAGCAGCCAAGACCTGTATTAGTAAAGAGGCAGACCTACCAGCAGAAATAATTGTTCTAACAAAATTGTAGAAAAAGGAAACGTATTAAAAACTGGGAACACTAGAGTATTTGTGTACAATTTATTTATTTATTTGATTATTCACTGCACATCGGGCAGAAGAGAAGTGAGTTTATCCCTGCAGTCCTGGCTATCTAGAGGCAGGCATGAGATTCAGGTTGCAATATCCAGCTGTCTTGTTTCTATGAAATTCAAATGCATTTTTGAATGCAGAACAGACTAAGGAGGAAATAAAAAAAAAGTTTAGCCAAAAAAGACTGACCCAGCAAGCCGAAGGGGACTCTGGTTCTCATTTTTCTGATAATAACAAAGCCAATAGGCACAATTTGTTTGAGAAGCATTTCCCATAGTTCCAAAGGAAACTGCTTGAGTGACAGAAAAAAAAATAACAAGAGCTGTCTAGAACAATAAGTGGATACATTGGTCTTGAACCAGAGACTGATGTTAGGAGATAAAGATGATGATAAGGAGGATCAGCAATAATATGAATTTAGGAAATAAATGGAAGCACTGTCAAGTGTCATCCCCATTAGCTGCAGTCTAGACATGAGAACTGTGCTTCTACAAGAATTGTCTGAAAAAAATGAAGTTTGGTAACTGTTAAATTAGTAAGATTACTCTAAAGCATAATTCATATTTCATTAACATTTAAGAGGACAATGAAGGGGCTGGAAATGCAACAGTAAGTAAAAAAGAAATTTGTGGTAATAGTTGTCTTTACTTCAGGAAATTTATTAGAAAATGTTATATTGCAAAGTAGCTCTGCATAATGTACAGAAGTATTTTAAATGTTAGTGGGGGAGACTTATCAGTGACTATAGTTTGTGGTAATGATATTGAAGTAAGAAAGTATCCTTTATTAACTAAAATGTATCCAGGCTTTACACTGTAATGGATACTGACAATATAATGTAGTGATCCTGGGTTGCTGTGTGTAAGTGCAAAGGTGTATTGATCATAGTATATGTGTGTGTGTGTGTGTGTATATATATATATATATATATATATATATATATATATATATATATATATATATATAATTGTTTTGTTTTTATACAGGTGGAAGTCTAGACTAATTTTCTTACTTTATGCTGCAGACAAGGGAATTTTTTAAATACAGGATAGAAAATGAAAAACATAAAAAATTGTATTTTTGGGAGGGGGGTTGAAAAGAGCTGTTATTTTTCATTTAGCACATGTTTTTCAGCTGAAGACAAAGATCAAAACAGGTGCAAGCCATTAGTTATGAGAGGTTTGGCCAATGCACACTGAATGATCTCTACTACAGTCTTCTATTGCATTTGTAAAGCTGTTAGCCATTTTTCCATCAGCAAATGCTTTGAGTTGGAGATAGTGAGTCTTCAGGTGAACTCAAGTAATCAATGAAAGGACTGAGCAGCATGTTCTGAGTAATCTGTATAAGAAATATTATAATTCATATTAAATGGGGAACTGAATGGGGAATTTCAGTGAAAATTAGATGAAATCCAAGCAGCAAGAAGAGTGGAGTAGATCTACATGATGGCTCCAGGTTAAAACAAAAAGCTTTAACCTGGAGCCATCGTGTAGTTCTACTCCAGTCTTCTTGCTGTTTGGATTTTATCTTTTGCTGGGTAGAGCTTTTGTCCTGAGCTACTGGATCTTTGTGGAAAATTAGATGAAGTTTGAAACTGTGGAAAGTGAATACTTTTGCAAGTAGTTGCAGCCACAGCAGCCTTAGTACTTCTGTGCTTAAACTAATTTGTGCACTGCTGTATTCATTCATTTAAGGGTAGCCAGTACATTTTCCTTGAGGCTAACAGTTAGTCAGCAAAGAGAATATAAGTTATTTTTCACATATGTGAGGGAAACAGACAGGACAAAGAGAGATAGTATTTGAAAGAGAGATAGTATTTGTGCAAGAGGGAACACACTTTCAACATGATGAAACCTAACTTTAGGATAACGCTGAGGTGCAGTGGCTTCATTGGGGCAGCTGCCCCTATATGGAGGGATAGCTTCACTTTTTGGAAGTGTATATAGCTTTGTGTGTTTGCATTGAGCTAAAAGGAATTGGGGCTTAAACTGTATAGTTTTGTTTTTCTTTCTTGTTTGAGTTTTTTATAGAACCAAAATGTCTGGGAAATGTGGCATGGATTCAAACAGAGATGAGAAGCAGCAACTCCATGCAGGATGAAAATGCAAAACTGTTTGTGTCTGTAAGTTGCAAGCTGGAAGCATATATTACAAAGTATTGAAGAAGAAGGGGAGTCTCACAGAACAAGAAGAGGAGCAATTGCTGAGATATAGGGGAGTATTTGGATAATTCTCATGCATTTAAAAAGGTTGCTGTTAATCAAGGTTTTTAAAACAATTCCAAGCCACAGGAAGTTGGGCAACAGACTGTTGAAAGGGTTATTGACAAACTTAGGGAGCATATGGCAAGAAAAATAACTAAAGTTACAGCAGTATTAGAAATATTTTGGAAATAATATGGAAATTTGTATAAAGTAGAGGAATGGGGAACCAAGAAAAGGCATAAATGGAAATATGTATAGAAATCTTAACTATATAAAACTTAGAGGGAGATGAGGCTCAAGAGTTGATTACTAAGGTAAGAAGGGATAAGATAAAATTGGTTATGTAAAATCAACAGTGAAGTCTTAAGGAACACTTGTTATTTATGTTGAAGTTAGGATGGAAGAAAGTGATAAAGATCTGGGAGGTTTTGTTTAGCAATAGTTTAGAAGGGGGGACAGTATCAGCATTTTGGAAGAAAGCTGTAGTGGCTATATTACCCAGTGAAGGTAAAGACTCTCTAATACCAGCTTTATATAGACCAAATTCAATTTGAAACCATGATTATAAAGTGTTTTTATACTAGATAAGAGAATGCCAAAGGTGGTACTAAAAGGGATGGATATGGATCATTGGGGTTAGAGGAGTGGAAGCAAACCTATAACAATATTCACAGAACAATGGCAATGCAGAGGGAAGCACAGTATAAGAAAACACTGCTATTAATGGAGGATCATGATGGAGGAAATCCATTCAGGATAGTAAGCTGGGATGTTTTGAGTAGTGCATTGGTGGTAATATTTGCACTCCCAGACAGAACAATATTACGTTAATAAGTAGGATACAGGAAGGGTCTGTGGCAAGAATTAAAATGGGGCAGGAGTCCCTTCAACAAGCTGTGTTGGAACAAAGGAACCAAGTAGGGATGTCCTCTCTCCCTTTATTTGCTTTAAATTTAGAAATATTAGTAATAAAAATAAGGGACACTAAAAATCAATGATATAATGGGTATGGTATTCAGGAAAAGCTAGCTTTATTTGCTGATTATATTGTTTTGTACTTGATAATTTTAGCAGAGGATCATTTTGAGAGAGTTTCAAGCCATTTTGGGATGTGAAATAAAGATAAAGGCTGTAGCAGTAAACTATGGATCCACATGGGAACTGTTTTTTCAATATCCATATTTATGGGGACATGATAAGATGAAGCATTTAGGTATGGAATAAAAAGGATCTGTTATGATAGCTAAGGATATGTTGTAAGAGAATAAACAACAACACATGCAACAGCTGGAAAGGCCACAAAAGTACCTCATGAAGAGGATCCTAGGCCTTAAACACATGTCCTACATGGACAGACTCAAACTCCAGCTATTCTCTGTCTCATATCGTCTGCCAAGAGGCGATCTCTGCTTGATTTGCAAAGCCATGTCTGGCCCAGCTCTGTTAGAAATGCTTCATCTAAAGAAATCCAAATCCCTCTGCACCATATGCTCCAGAGACCTCAAGCTCATTACCACAATCGGCAGAACATGCTGGAGGGACAGGTTCATAACCCAGAGACTGCCCGTGCTCTGGAATAAACTTCACATATATGTCATGCAGAGCACCTCACTGGCCGTCTTCAAGAGAAATCTTGATGAGTGGATGGGAAATAGAAAGTTCACCCCGGGGATCACTGCAGTGGCTCTACTTGATAGAGGCACTGGGAACTAACGTCAGGTGGCATGATGCCAGGGCACTTCTATGGGCTAGGCTTGTAAAGGCTCCAGGGCCATTAGCCTAAGCTGGAAACTGTTGATTATGGATATTGATACTAAGATACAAGCAGCAAAATGTTTTAGCCCCTTTAGTTTTATATACAGGTCAGGCATATATTTTATCACCAAGAGGAGACATGGATGATACATAATATAGGGTTGAAATAATTTGATACTTAATTTGGGTTTGAAATAATTTATTTGGGAGAGGAAGAGGACAAAAGTTAAGTGGGGAAAGTTTATTCTCTCCATAGAAAGTGGTGTTTTGTGATTGTCTGATGTGAAGAGATACTTGGAGCTACATAGTCAGACCCATAAAACCCTCTGCTTCAGTTATGTATACATCAAAGTGGAAATAATTGATGAGGAAATAGGGAGGAAGGAGTTCAAAAAATAAGGAAAGAGTAGATGTTGAATGCAGGTCATTGTGAAGAATAACAGCAGCCATGCAGAATATTATTTCTGTAAGGTAGCGGAAAATATTTTAAAAACTACACCAACAGAAGAATGGAGAAAAGATGTTTTATCAGTAGAGTTTGACTGCAAGTAGGGATATAGAAATGAGTAAGAGGGGACTGATATTTTCTGTAGAAACCCAACACCAAGTTACTGGAAGTAAATAACTATCGAGTAGAAGGTAATAGATTGGGAAGAGGCCAAGTAGATGTTTGGACTTTAGGTTAGAGACTGCCTTACCTACAAGGGATTATAGCATAGTATAGACAAAGAGAAAGCAACAGGTGAGTGCTAAGTCAAAGACCAGCTCTGGTTGAATTTTTTTGAGTCTACAACAGAAGCTGCTGTTAAAAATGTATTATTAATGGGGCCTGTAAAATATTGTATGGTAACTATATGAATCAATCAGAGGAGGTTAGGAAAAACTGTGAAGAGAGACTGAAAAAGCTATATACAAAGAAACAGTGGGCGAACATCTGCATGGCTCCCAAGTGGGCAAGAAAGTCCAGAAGGTTTGGGTTTATTGCACAGAAGTGTTTGCACAGGTATTTGTATACCCCAGCCAGGCTTTAGGGAATTTTTTCTCAGACAGGAAATGCTGCAGGTGTGATGATGGGGTAGATAATTGGGAACAGTACAACGCCATTATATTCATTTAGTAATGTAACTACTCACTTGTCGTTTATCTTGCATTTGGGATTGTGATACTCCAAATGGTGTGGCCTTCCCCCCACAGCGACAGTAGTTTTGCACAGTCTGTCTTGATGAATATACTTTTTCAGTGTTTTAAACCCTATGTATGGCATTGTACTTCTGCATAATGTGTTGGTGAGATACTCATTTTCCTAGTGTTATGTCAGGGAATTTATTACCTATTATGTTTTGAGTCATACCATACTGTGTTTTTGTTTCATCCTAGTTTCATCTGCTCTATTAAGTGTTCCATCTTTGCTGTACTGTATGCTGTAATCCCTGCTATTCCCCACTACAAAGTCTATCACCTGTTCCTGAACCAGCTTGCTCCCATCTGCAATGTTGGAGCTCATGTGAAGAACATCCCCTGCTAACTTTTGGAACACAGCTTTTCAGTGCTTCTTAAAATTAAAGTACGTTTACCTAATAAACTTATTTTACTGCCCCAGCTACCTGCATTTTATTCAAGACTGGAAACACACTACTTCACTAAGGCAATTCCTCCTCGGGTCTATATTAGATCACTGAATGCTTAGGTAAGCGAACGGTGATTAATCGACCCCATGTAAGAGAAAGAATACAAAACCAAACTGTCAAAACAGCGATAGAAATTTGCTGTTCCAACAAAAAAAAAAGAAAAGAAAGCACATTAAAACATGAGATTAAGTGGGGGGCTTCGCCCCTCCACACCCACTGATGAGAGGGGCTGTGCCTCCACACCCCCCCTACTTAAATATACCAACACTGAGACCGCACTACAGTGACAAAAATGGCAAAGTACCAAAGCGGCCAAGTGAATTCTTTCCCAGGGAAAGAATTCGCTTACGTGCCGCTTTGATATTTTGCAGTTTCGGTTTTGTCAGTTCGACCAAGATGCATTCGAAAACATGCGTCTTCGGTCTGCTGATAGGAACCCCTCCTCCCCGTACTACTCTTATTGCTATACCCATGTACATCCTTATCCTAATGCCTTTAGCCTTTCTAGTAGACTGGACATTTCCCCCTAACTCTCCCTGCCCAACCTAGCTGCTCTCCCCTTTTAACCAGAGATCTCCTGCTGTAGTGTATTTCCTGTTCCTTCTACTTGCCTGACACCATTCCTTCCTGTCTTTCTTTATGGTCTATCCCTTCTCTCCCCGTGCTTCTGCTGTTGCTTTCTCTTAATCTCTCTGAGTCTTGGTTTCTCCCTTTGTTAGGTGTCTTTCTAGGACTGCTGTTCCTGCTTCCCCCTTTACCTCAGCTTCCTTCTCTTGGCAGTGTTTGTACTCCTAGTTAAAACACTGTTCTTGCCTTTCCTTTGACTTACCCTGGTGTACTGATTGTCTCTGTAGCAATTTGCTCTGCAACGGTGGCCTGTCCCACTACGTTCGCCGTCCACTATGCTCTGGGCTCACTCCGCTCACCTACCCAGCCCCAATTTCCCACCCACCCCACCTCAACTACACTTATACTCACAAGACCACACCTACTTCTTTTCTCCACCTATCACACAACTCTCCACAGCCCTCAACCAGTTGTTCCCTTACCTCATTATAATTATACCAGTCTATAATCTAACTCAATTACTATTCTCCCCTAGAGCCTACCACTTAAACCATTCTCTCAATTCCTATCCCTTACGCCATTCTCTTCACCACAATCAAAAACTGTTATTACCATCCTATACCTAACCTACTCCCTAGCAGTCCTCTCACCCACTATGTATACTACACCCACAACCTTACTTCATATCTTGTTACCCCTCTCCCTTCAATTCTTATATCAACCCAACCCCCTAATCTCTTATACTTCCCTCCCTCTCACACTACTACCACCCAATATAAAAATGACCCCCCCCCCTATATGCTGCTCATTTCTCATCTCTACCATTATGACCACTATCTCTTATTTCACAGAAGGATTATTCAGACGCCAAATGTATACTCCCCCTTCAATACTCCCCATGCACCTTCCTCTCCTCTCCTCTTCATACCACGAACACTTTAACCTCTAAAAGACTATTATCCTTATTTTTGGAACTACTGTCACTCCTGCTCTCCCGGGACATTCACCCCAATTCCTGACCCCTTGCCAACCACACTACTAACCCCATATGTCCCCCATCACAAACTACCAATAAGTCCCTCTTGTTTGCTACCCTCAATGCCCAAAGCCTCTGTAACAAACTTCCCAACCTCCAAGCTTGGCTCTCTCATAATCATCCTCTGTATATCTGAAACTTGGCTAAAGCCTCACCTAAACAACACTGAAATAATCCCCCCCCCCCCAACTACAAACTTATTAGACAAGATAGAACCAGGAAGAAAGGTGGTGGAGTAGCCATTCTCTTCTCCTCCTATCTAACTTTAACACCTTATACCAACCCCATACCTAAATTCTCTACTGCTGAAATGACCATTGTTCTACTAAAGATTAACAACCATAAAGGTATAGTCATAGCTGCACTTTACACCCCACCAGGAAACAATTCCCCCATTCTAGAAGATATACTTTCCTGGTTCTTATCCACTATCTCTAATGAAACCATCATCCTAGCTCTACTTCCCATACCTTAAACCTATAGGGCTTCTCTCAGTTAATCAACACTTCTACCTGACCCAACAAAGATACCTCCTCTGGCACTGTTCTGGACTGAATACTAGTCTCCCACCCAGACATTATCTCTGAAAATGCTATTTTGCCCGACTCCATTAGTGACCATCTTCCTGCCTTTGCAACCCGTTCCCCATCCCCACTGCACTTACTGCACAATTACATCACAACATGCACCCTTATTACCTTTAACCATCAATCATTCTCTGATACCTTAAAACTAATAAATTCTAGCCCTTTGAAAACTCTTCCCCTGGATGATGCTGTCATCCACTTTAATACTATATTTGCAAACTTACTAAATACCTGTGCCCCTCCCAGAATCAGATTTAATCCAAAATAGCCCCATGACTCTCCAAAGATACCATCACTCTTATGCACTCATGTGACAAACTCTGGAAACTCCACCAAAAACTCAAGACCCCACAATCTCTTAGCTAATATAAACTGTGCAACACAGTAAAACCATGTATTCGCTCTGATCGCAGCTCCTACTATGCAAAACTCCAGAACAACTATAAATCTAACCCTAAGAAATAATGGAGTAGTATAACAGCCCTCTTCAAACCTGGCAGAAAAGATAACCCCTGTCCTGATCCTTTTACTCCTGACCATACCATAGCCACCAACTTTAACTCCTTTTTTATTGACTCTATAACCAGACTTACCAACTCTTTCCCTGCTGGCTCATCAATCTCTTCTGCCGCACTCTCCACCAACCCGTCTTCCTCTACCACAAATTCTACCCTCCTCCCTCCCACCTCAGCCCCTCTACACAAACCCCTCTTCCACCACCAGCAACCCTACCATCCTCCCTTTTTTCTTCCTCAAACATGTCCCTGTCAATGCTATTAAAAAAATTCTCAGTAAATTAAAACCTTGCTCTAATGCCCCAGATAACCTTCCATCAAACTTTCTAAAATTAGCTGCTGATGGCATAGCCTACTCCATCTGCATTCTCATCAGCCGCTCTATCCAAGAATCTTATGTAGCCCTCCCTTGGAAAAATGCATTCATCATCCCCTTACATAAGGAAGGCAATAACAATGACATCCCTAACTTCTGCCCTATAGCCATACTCTCCCCTATCTCAAAAATGCTTGAAAAATTTATTCACCAACAACTTCTTTCCTTCCTCCTAGACAATAACCTCCTGTCACCTACACAACATGGTTTCAGACCCCCACCATAGTACCTCCTTAGCCCTCTTATCTTTCTCGACATTGTCAACCATGCCAGAGACTCTGGCAATGTTGTATCCTCTCTGTTCTTAGTCTTATCTAAAGCCTTCAGTATCATTTCCCATAACCTATTACTATCAAAACTCTCACACCTTAACCTCTCTCCTCCAACTATAAATTGGTTTTCCAGTTACCTTTCAAACAGGCAACAATCCATTAAATGGAACACCACCACCTCCTCTTTTCTTGATACCCTCACAGGAGTGCCCCAAGGGTCTATCTTATGCCCTTTATTATTTGATATCTTCATTAACAATTTCCATCATTGCATCCCAAATGCTAAACTTGTTCAGTACACAGATGGCTTTACTATCATCTGCTCAGCTGATTCTCTCTCCAAACTTATGGCACTAACTCAAGCTACATTTAGTTGCACTGAGACCTGGATGCTAAATCACCATTTAGCCCTTAATGCAACTAAAACTAAGCTTATGATTTTCTCCCCTACCAAGAATTACACAATTGATGGAAAGTCCTTCATTATAAAAAGACAAAACATGATTCCCATTGAAATAGTCCCTCAAACCAAGCTTCTCGAAGTCTTTATTGATGAGCAGCTAAAATATGATATACACACATTCAAGCCAACATCAAGAAAACCCACCAAACGCTAGGTATGCTTTACCAGCATAACCGCTATCTAACTACCTCAACCAGGCTAATCCTCTCCACCTCTTACCTCCTCCCGTCCTTCCTTTATGGAGCTCCAGTTCTCACCAACCTTCAAAGTACCATCAAGGCTAAGCTGGCATCCTGTTACAATAAAATTTCCAAGTTTGCTACAAATTCCACATCTTCCTCTCACCACCACATTTCCTTACATTTACTGAATTGGTTAGAACTCCCTAATCATCTATCTTTCATTCAACTCTCCACTGCCCATAAACTCATTTTCAACCCTTCCCATTGCCCTTCACTATCCTCCACTCTCACAATGCACCATCCTGGCCGTTCTTTTAGATCCACCAATCAGAACCTACTTGAACTGCACAAACCTCATCGCACTCCAGGCCAGTCTCTATTAGCCTTCTCTCTTGCACAAAAATGGAACTCACTTCCTCCCCATATTCAGACTACCCAAAATCATTTTGCCTTTAAGTCCCTTCTACACTCTTATCTATCCTCCACCTGGGAGTGTTCCTGCTCACAACCCTCCTAAATTTCTCCTATTTCATTTCTCACAGTTAATCTCCATTGTATTAACTGCCAATAAATGTGAATGTATCTTGCAGCTTTCTCCTATAACTGTATTAACTGCCAACAAATTTTGTATTGTACATGGAGCTTCCTCTCCTATAATTGTATAAACTGCCAGTATTATTTTTTTTGTACTAACTGCTCAAATGTTGTATATACTTTCTTGTATTAACTCGTAAAATAATTTTTAATGTACTTGGAGCGTTTCTCCCCCGGGCCTCCATTGAAAAAGTGCTCAGTATGGCCCAATGGACTTTCCCAGTTAACAAACTACAAATAAATAAATAAATAAAAATATTTCTGTTATGTAATGAATTGGCAAATTAAAAAAAATCCCTTCAGACTGCTTTTTCAAAAATGTTGGAGGGGCAAATGTTTAATTAAGGAAATTATTCTGTTGAGCTGGTATACAGGATCTGAATTGCCTAAACATAGTAAGGCCAAAAGACGATTGCTAGAAAATAGAGCTCAAAATCTAAAATAGCTGTAACTGAAGTACAGAATATCATAAAAGAGATGAAAAAATGGAGATGTGACCATTAGAAAAGCGGAATGAGCAAATTACATAGAAGTTAATGGAATTTGTGGGAACAACACATACAGAGTAATTTTCAGATGGAAGAGGGAAATTTAATGGAAGGCAGGAATTGAGCAATTTATATAATGCTGGAGTAAATGAACATTTGATTGAAAATTGTATATAGCATGAAAATAAGAATGGAGATTATATTATGGATTGCAGTCTCTTCTACTACCATATGTGTACTTATGTCACTTTTGAAAAAAATGTAATTTTTAATAAAGATGTGCAAAAAATTCCTCACAATTTACCATCACCAAAATCAGTCCATATATCTTTGTTTTTAATTAACATGATATATGTTCCATCCTGGCAGAGTACAATGCTGCATATACATACTGGAAATACTGGAAGATTTTTAGCTTCCATGAGACACCAGCTGGGGACAATGCCCTGAGCTCACACAGAAGTAGTTATTTTAGCAGCCACGTTCAATAAAGAATAATGCATAAGGTATGAAAATGTGATTGCTATGGTGTGTGTCACGCCTACTACAATGTGACATCGACAGTTCAGACAGCTGTAAAATATTGTATGGTAACTATATGAATCAATCAGAGGAGGTTAGGAAAAACTGGGACGAGAGACTGAAAAGGTACTCAGTGCCTGAAAGCTAGATGTGTATGACATGAGCTTGCTGCTGCTCATTCGGGTCCATGTTCAAAAAAAAAAAAAAGATCCTCGAACGGCTGAATATTGTATGTAAAACATCTAAACAGAAAATTCCGAAATGCCATACAATTTTAAAAATAAATTCATTGAATGGTCATAGTTGGCCAACAACCAGAAAACAACGCGATGCATAAGGTAAGTGAAGGAAACATTTTAAATTTGCCCTATTCCCCACTATAGTGCAATCTCAGAGTTGGTATATATAGTTGAGAGGGGGTGTGGGAGGTGATGTTGGCTAACTATGGCCATTCAAGGAATATATTTTCGAAGTTATACGTGTTCGGTAATTTTACGTTTAGCTGTTTTGCATTCGATATTTAGCCATTCGAGGATCTGTGTTTTCAATAGCTCATTCATGGCGGCACAAAGCTGCCTATGACATTTGATACACTTGCACATGTCCATGCTAATGGGATTCATAGAGATATGTGCCGGCAATGCTCATTTGCATGGTAAATTTGTAACTTGAATAAAACTTGCTGAAACTGAGTGTTGCCATTTTGTGTGCCACTGGTTACCACAATTTTGCAAAGACTGATGAAAGCCAAAATTAAAGCTAACAATTTAAAATCTATACAGTCAAGGTCGAAACAGAAAATCTGTTGTGTTTATTATAATAAAAGAAGTTGTCGTAGTTTTGCTGAAACTTTATTAGTTGTAAATCTGAGATTTTGGGTATTAGCTGTTAAGATGTCCTGCCTTATATGTCATGTACCCAGTTTCTTGAGTAGATAAAAGTTAATTCATTAATTAAACTGAGTTAAAGAAGGAACTGTTAAGTGGATAAAAATAGAAGTATATTGTTTATGAGCAAGCTATGGCAGAAAATATATGTGTGTTCTGTGAGAATTATTTAAGATACTACTTCTTAGCAAGCTAGACTAGAAAACGTATTTGTGTTCTGTGAGAATTGCTTCAGGCATCATGTTACAATTGTGTATTGTGGGTCTAGATAAGAAATCACAGCCATACTTTGCACATTATAAACTAAATAGTATTATGGAATATCGCTTGACTAGTAGAAAAGTTAGAAATCTGAAACTTGGGACTGGTATGTTAGTTTTAAAAATAAAGCTTTAAGTGAAAGCTGGGATATTTTTTAAAATTCTGTTAATTTGATAGACTGTCTTGTCCCTGTTGGAGTGCAAACATCCTGTTAGGGTAATCGGCATTCTTGATTGAGTCTGAAGTTTTCTATTCTAAGAAGGAAAAAGATAACTGTGGAGAAGATATAAAAAATCCCCTTTGGTTTCAAATAGGAGCAATTATAAAACATTCAGAAAAATATACCTCGTGACTATTAAAAGTATACGATCTAATTATGAGGTATATTTAACGGTTTACCTTTGATATGTTGAAATTCAAGTTGTTGAAAGACAGTTGCACGAAAGGACGTTTTCAAGATCACAGTTAGCTGAATACAAATGCATCGAACGCTTAATGAGCGAATTCACATTGACATTCGCTCATTGCAGATTTGGCATTGTGGGTGCAGAGTGCACTATAGTTGGGATCGGGAAATGGATCCCTTCTCCACTGTAGTGCATTCACGGAGTTAGAATATTAAAGTAGGGTGTGTGTGGGGGGTGCAGGGGGGCTTGCCCCCCTGCATTACAGTGTGTTTTCGATATCTGAGTTTGAAACTCAGCGAATCTGCTTTTCGATTTGCTGAGTTTCAAACTTCGGTGCTGTTCAGAATGACGGTTTCATCATTTTGGTTCGCACAAAGGGCTGTTTGGCAGGTTGATTTTCAACATTTCAAAGGTAAACCATATTTAACAGATAATCTGAAGGATAATAAAGATTTATTTAAACACTTACGGCATTATAGTCTAGACGATTCTTCAAGTATAGTGTTGAAAGATGGGTCTCAGACAAACACTGACTCAAATGTATTAGTGAACCTCTTTGCAGATGGCTTTAGTAATTACTCCCATGGGATCTTGGGAACTGATTTACCCATGCTAGTTACAGGCACTTGTCCCAATATGAATGAGAAAATGGTAAAGCAAGCCTACTCTAAAATAAGTCAGAATTCAGCAGCTGGACCTGATGATCATCATGGATATTTTTTAAAAGGAATATCTGAAAAGTTGATTCCAAGCAATAAGCAAAGGACCACCTCAAGAAAAAAAAAACACCCTGCTGGATTTAAAGTATCAATAAGCTATATAACAAAAGGAAGAAAATGTATAGCTATATCTGGAAATTATTAGCCCATATATACCATTATTGCAAGAAACCCCTCATCAAAATAATCAATGATGGTGCATGGAGTAGGAGACAGTCTGTGGTGTCATTGGAGAGGAAAGACTTGGTGATTGCTGGTGATCATGTGGTCAGTGAGGCCAGTCGGGCCTGTAGATAGAGGTGATAAGACTGTGGTCAGAGAAGGTAGGAAGGAGGACTGAATTGGTGGTTGCTGGTGATGGTGTGGTCGTTGAGGCAAGTTGGGTGATGGACTGTGGTTGGAGAGGGTCGGAAGGAGGAATGTTGGAATGGAAGTTGCAATAGCTGGTCGGCTGACTGCAGGTAACAGCGGTTGCACTGATGAAAACGGATTTTTTTTTAATGATGGCCTTCGGTTGGCTCTTGGCTGTTGTGTCATTTGTTTAATGTTACATGTAGTTGTGATGTGTTGTGCTGTTATGTTATTGTGCATGAGCTTGGAGGAACATATTTTCGTTCAGCTGTACTTCGTATGGTTGAATGACAATAAAGTTTGCTTTGCTTTGCTTTAATACTCACATACCTATATGTCCTTTGGCAATGTATGTTCTCATGTATAACTGATGAAATATGGCCAGCCCAAAATATTTGCCATTAGTTAATACATCGATTCACCTACAAATGTGAAAATATGGATAGCCTTAAAAAGGTCTCCAAGGGCTGTTCACCTAGTAATCCACTACTAGTAATCCCCTATGAACCTATAATGTTAACCACACAGTCTGCCATTCTAGATTCATTTTGAATTGCTTTTGCAATGTTTCATTAAACTTCTAATTCTATTCTGATAAAATAAATTTTTGTCACTAAGATTCATGTCTCAGTGAATTTACTTTGATATGGACAGTGCTCTGGAAATTTACATTAGGTTTAGTAATGGCCTGAATAAACCAGGCTAAAATTTTTAGCTGGTGAGCTGGATAATCCTTGAATATGTTAGACCAGTCTTTGTCTACCAAGCCCATTTCAGGCCCTGAGAGCTGGCTGCCATTAATTTGTAGAAAAAGCAACTGGACAACACAGGCCACAGTATTCATAAATAGTGTTTCTCATGGTATACAGACTTGGTTCAAACTCTTGTTTGCCCTTGGTCCTGAGACTGCAGCAAATCACATAACAGAATACCTCAATGCAGGATTGTGCACAAACGAGATTAACTTGGACAATCAGAAACCGCATGCGAGGCTCACTAACACTTCTTCATGAATCTCACCTTGTATTTTGTAGCTCAGTAGACCATGCAGTGGTCATTAAGCTGGGTGAGCAATATGGATATGAAGGAGTGGCTGTATACTGGACAACTTGGGTGTACCTGCTTTACTCCTGCCAAAGGTGTGCTACAGACAGGATTGTTGACAGCGAAGTCCTGCTTTCATTAATTTCTTGCTGTCCACAGTCCTCCACAACCATGGGCAAGAGTAAAAGTGAAAATATTCATCAAGATGGCTCTTCATTACCATATATTGAAACAAGGATGAATTAGGTAGCGCAACTGCTCCCACTGGGAGTGGCTGCAGTAACAGATTAGACTCTATGACAAAGGATGCCATAAGTGCTGTTTTCTCATCTTTCTTTACATCCCACTCTGATACGTTTCTTAGCATTCTGTAGATGGAAAATGACATCAGGACAAGGCAGGGAGCTTACATCTTCTTATACAGATGTGATAGCTGGTGCAATGCATTTATGGCGATGGGATCGGATTATGTACAGCTGTCTATTACGTTGTGAATCACATGCCATGGTGGGGAGGTGTCGTTTGCATATGTACACCATACTCTGAGTAGTCTAAAACTATTTCTGAATTTGAAAGCACTTTGGGACTCCATTTTAATATGTACCAGCCCTGCTTCATAAGGTACAGTGTTTTAAAATCATATTTAGAAAAACATCTTGCTCAAAATGTATAAATGTCTCACTTCATAGACCTGATAGAACTATATATTTTTTCGGTAATACTCAATACTTGCAAAATAAAGTTAATCAACTAATTGGTTTTAACTTCTTATTCTTAGCTGTTGTTGAATCATGGAATACTGCAAACTTTCATATTCTAAATCATACAAAATATGAATATTTATTGACTAACTTTGTGGATACACAGTAGTATAATGTCATATTTTATTAAATGTGTTCCTGAGATGGAGTGTGTTACAATACAAGTGATTAATAATCAGAGTAGTAACATTTTAAATTTTATTCTTTGTTATTGCAGTCCATCTTTGGAATTTTGAAGACACTTAAGTATGTTAAATCTACTCTTGATTAAAATACTTTAATATAAGAGCACTTTAACTATCTTGGCATTTCTTGGGATAGTTTGACAACTAAGATAGCTTATGAAAGAGACTGTGTTGATATTATATTAAACACAGCTTGTCATGGTGGACACCAGCGATTCTAATATTTTGAAACGCATGCGAACAGACAACCGAGTTACATTGTTAAATTAACAGTTAAAAATACTTCTTGGTTTGGCAGATTATAGCACAATTACATTTCAACTGAAAATTATGTTTCAGTACAAAGACCAGTTGTAATTTTAATACTTCTATTTGAACCAATAAGCTAAATCGACTGGCAATCATAGTCTGTAAATAGAGAAACAAACTATGGATATAATATCGTAACTTGTAAAAGAGACTGAACCTACTCTTTCGTATAGGTATATGGCATTGAAAACATACTTCCTTATTGGTGGAGTTATTGATTATGTAACTTGTATAGGAAAAAGCGAACAAGGTATATTTACAGAAGATTTCCCACAACAAAAAATAAATATTGAATGAAACAAGTAATTTATTTTCATGTTTAATTGTTTTTGTTATAATCAATGGACAAAGATAATAAGAACTTATATATATATATATATATATATATATATATATATATATATATATATATATATATCAAGGGTCTATATTACATTGTCGAACTCACAAGAGTTTGAACGATGTAATATCGAACTAGGAAGTTCGAAATGCAAAAAGTATGAAAACACAGAACAGCAATTTTTTTCCCAGGGAAAAAAAATCACTGTTCCGGTACAAAAACAAACAAAAAAAAAACATGTACACTTTAAACTTATACTAATGTGGGGGGCTGTGTCCCCCGCACCCCCCCAACGTGGGGGGCTATGCCCCCCACACCCCCTACTTAAATATACCAACTCTGAGATCGCACCACAGTGGAGGAAATAGCAAAGCCGTGAAAATGGCCCATCGATTTTTTTTCCCTGGGAAACAAATCTGTGTTCCGTGGCTTTGTTATTTTCACATTTCGAACATATGGGTTCGATATTACAACGTTCGGACTACTGTTGTAATATAGGCTTATATATGAACATTGTTAATAAATCAGATTGTATTAAATGCAATAAATTTTAATGGGAGAGCAATAACTGACCCAAAGGATATAGCAACAGCTTTTCATATATATTATATATAAAATTAAAAATCAATTCCAGACATAAAAGCACAGGTGCAGAAAAATGGCTAAACCAACAAAGAACCAATGCAAGGACACTGTAGAAGGACACCTGACTACAGGATGTAAAATCCACTTGTTAAATAAACCAAACATGTTGTCTGCAAAAATGGTCATTTGAAGCTTGACATGCTTTTTGTCCCAAATGCAATACAAAATGAGACTTCCTCAGAACAATGTACTGCAGCAATCCTTATTTTCAAAGTTCCAGATTTTCAAAATCAAAAAGCCACAATCTCCCAACCAAAGTCCCGCAATTCCATTCTGCATAGGAGAGTATAGTAGGTGCTTGCAAATACCTCACTTTGCTCTGGATTCCGTTTCGGATGGTAACCAGGTTATTTCAGTTACAGTTCATAAACATTCCTACTACAACACACTACCCAGCACCAAACTTCCAGGTACACATTCCTCCTAAATGAGAAGACAATTTCAATGGGTCCTGAACTAATACCAACTATTGAAATACTGACAAAGAATATTTAACTCCAGTTCTAAACTTAATTTTTAGTAAATTACTAAGGTTAGGCTTAGTCTCAAATGGTTAGAAGGAATCAAGCGTGACATCCATAAAAAAAGGTGGAAAAATGAGGTTAATAGTTATTGACCAATTTTAGTTTAACCTCCATTATGAGAAAGCGTTTTGAAAGATGTAATTTGGGACTCAGTTTGCAACCTGAATATAAGACTATGCTGATAGAAATAGGGAAATAAATGTATTGATGATTCACTACAGATATATTCCAGTAAAATAAATACATGCATATAAAATTTATCCTGCTTCAGTTCTTCAAGCTTTGTTGGATATTCACATCTACTCACCTACTATGTCAAGTATACGAGTATGAGCTTTGTATTCAATAAAATCAGTACTTCACTAAGACATTCTTTTTTCACACCAATGTTACGGAATAAACTTCCAGTCAGTATTAGGGAAAGTGGAAGAATTGAGGTTTTAAGAAACAATTAGATTTGTGGGTAAGTAATGAAGTGTGCAATCCAGACTTTGTGGAATTAGTGTTCCTAATCAGCCTTTAGGCTGGAGAGCTGTAAAAGATCTCATGGACTTCTGAACGATGTTTATGACTCCCCCCTAGAACACTTGCCACTGTGGGGGTAAACAACAGTGGAATTGTAGAGAACGCTACAATGTGTGCAGAAACTGGTATTCTGTACATTGTAGTCTATACTGGACTCTGCTGCTTTGCATTGTAACGATACATAGTGAACCTCCACACTGAGTGGTATTCATAGTCCCCAAGTTTACACTTGCTTAGTGTTATTCATGGAGTGCCACTGTGCCTGTACTCAGTCAAATTCACTAATTTCAAGATATTTGCAATGACTAAGGACAGGTGAAAGCATTTTAAGGAAAATGCCCAATTATGGCAAAAGTGTAAAACAGCTGTAGTTAATCCTTAAGTATGTGAGAAGTACTAGGTGAAAGCCTTAGTATTCATATACTTTCATAAATTTTTGGGTACTTTGGATGAATGTGGCAATGTGTATGCACACACGAAGAACTTAACACAAGTGGCAGAAAATGCAGCTTTTGTTGTTAAGTTTAAAAAAATTTAAAAAGGTGTTTATATATTTTATATATGGTTATCCTTCTGTGGACACGTTGATAATTTCATTATAGAATGGAAAGGGGAAAATAGGAAAGAGTGAAAAAGGGGAGAGAAGAAAGAGGGAAACACATCAAGAGGCTTGTGCTGGACAAGGTGGGAGAGTAGGGATATTATGCTTTTGGTTGTGAATAGACCTCCCCCTATTTTTTCAAATTTTTTTTTATATAAGTGGGTAGTTTGAGTGAGAAGTATTTAAGATGATGTAGAAGAGAGGATAAGGGAAGGATGGGGTGATGAATTCAGCTCAGGACGAGCCCTCAATCCATAGGACCTCAAACATTTCCATTTCCAGATGGTGTTGCAGTGGAAGACCCCAGTACTGAGGCAGCAGGGGCCTGTGGATGCACACTGTTCCATGCCGACTGGGGCAGTGTATCTTCAACCATGTGGTCCACCACATCCTCACCCCAAGTCCCGAAGCGCATGGTCAGTGAGGCTTGCCAGGCTGCCACATGCTCTGGTGCCTATAGGACTGGTGCCATTTCCCTGACCCTATGAGGATTTCCCTGTATGGGCAGATAGTGAATATTCCCTCACCTGAGAGGCATATGGTTGGGCTGCTCTTAAGGATGCTGGACCTGTAGAAAAATGAACAGAAATGGTAGAGAAAGAAAATAAAGTAGGGCAAAGGAATATGTAATAAAAATAAGAAAAACGTAGGAAAAAGGCAGGGGGAGACAAAGATGAAATGGCAGCAATAAATTCACACATAATGATATACATCCTTGAAGTCTTTATTAGCACTGAATATTTAATTTTTATAAAATCCTTATTTACATAAAATAAAATTTCTGTTAAATGGTTATGAATAAATGGGAACAAGCAGTATATTGCTATCAAGTGGCAGTGATTTTTACATTTGCAGTCTGCTGAAACTAGTGGGATATGCTGTTTTAACATGAAATGGTAATACATTTGAAATTTCTGCCTGATATGTATTTGTCTGCAATACTGTACTTGAAAGCCCTTTACTCCTTCTATTATCTTTGTGCATGAATTTCTCTTGCAGTTAGTTACAAATCCAGTTAAAATCAGAAAACAACATTTATAACTTAACATTTCCTTTTCAAATGGAAATAATTTTTTATTCATACATATGAACAAACTCGGTCAGCTCATATGTTCTGCTGGGCTGAATTACCCTCAATTTCCTCATCGACTGCATAGAGAAAATATAACAGCATGGTTGTTTATGTGTCAGATTTTTGTTCCTTAATGTTTCTGACATGATTACTTGTACTATTCATCAAGGCACTGAAGTTATTCTTGCACTTACTATGTCTGTTTATTTCTTAAAACATTTATATTCATTTTGAAATGATGCCTTAATTTATTACACATTTCAACAGTAAAGCACACATTGCCATATAGTCATTATACCTAATCCATCTGTGCTAATACTTCTTTTTCAATAGACGTTGTATATCAGTGTGTGTGATATACCTTTAAGAAGCTTTCCAGTCAGCAGGCACGTGCATATAAGTACTGAGCATGTGCAAGCAAGATTGCCATTTTGTAGTGAGCAGTCAAAGATGTAAGCATGCATGTGTGTGTTAGTCAGTTAGATGGTTTATTTAAGTTTAATACTCCTGATATCCATCCTGATGTGTTTGTATTTAATAAAGTACTTAAACGAACACCCAAGCCTCATCATCTTATTCGGATATACAAGACAAGTGACATGGTGACAGAATGGGATCCAGAGTCAAATCCATGAAGCGCACGGTTAAAGTTGGAGGAATATACAGGACTGGATTATCCCTACTGCTCAAATGACTCGCAAATAACTCAGAAACAAATTCCACGTACTAAATCTGGCGTAAATGATTTTTTACTCAATGAATACAAAATAAAGCACTCAGAATGCTCAAAACAAATTTCTAATTTAACAAAATGTCCGAAACTGCGACATATTGATTATTTGAAATAATTCCGAAAGCGTTTGAAATAATATCCAAATCTCATGAAATGTATAAAAAAGGGAAACTGAGTATATTTTCCCTATGTGCTACATTTTTGCATTAACTAAAGCTTTTCAAAGTATCTGAAGTGTGCAAAGTTTTGGCAAATGTGTGCAATATTATAGTACAGTTATTTCACAAAGCACAGCCATTTCAAAGAATATTTTGCAAAGTACAATCTTTCAAGGAGTTTCTTGTGCATTTGAATGTTATCACAAGTGCCTGTTGTGTGTGCATGTTTGTTCATAATTACAAGGGCCATATTTGCATTGTGTGTAAGCATAATTTGTTGGCATGGCAGAAGGATTTCGCAGACCAAGTCCACTTGTGTTTGATAACAATATTGCAGAAAACTGAAGAGGGTTTGAGCAAGAGTACATTTTCATACAGGCTGTTTTTCATCCAAAGATGCACATACATAGCAATTTATTCTGCTTAATTTAGCTGGTTCAGAAGCCATTAAAGAGAGTGTTCATTTGTTTATGCACCTGCTGTGTATGGAGGGGAGGGGGAACTGCCATACAGTGGTACCAGCTAAAACACGGGAAGACCCTGAAATGTAAATTTAGAGAAATGTGTAACCCCCAAACGAATATTACAATGGAAAGACACTTATTTTACACAAGGGATCAAAAGCGTGGTGAAACCTTTGCAACATATATAACCGACTTGAGAAATAAGTCTAAAATGTGCAGATTTGGTGATCTGAGAGATGAGTTGCTAAAAGATAGGCTTGTGTGTGGTATTAAAGATGATGCAGTGAGAAAGATTTTGCTTTGAGACAATGATTTAACTTTGAATAAGGCCATTGAGATCTGGCAGATATATGAGCTCACACAAAAGCACACAAATATGCTTACAAATGAGAAAAACATGCTTCCAGTGCCTTCCAGTGCTAATGTGGATAGTATGCAGCACGTGGTTAAAACATACAGGCCCAAAGGTGTGGCAGCTTCACTGAAACTCAGAGCTTTTCTAGCAAGTTCTAGAGCATGTAACAAGCACACTGCCCACGACAAACTGGAACAAAACAAACACTAGCACGGCAAGCAGAGAAAAAGTCAAAGTTCTGTTTTAATACAAAATAATGAAGTGCTTTTCGTTTGCTTCCAAAGCAAACTTCTTCAGATTACAAATGCACCATACAACTAAATGCATTTAAATACTTACAGGTGATACTCTTTACCTATCACCACAAACCTCCACTCCATGGAAACTTTTAAAGAAACACGCACACATTAAAACTGCTACTCACTGCTACAAAATTACAATGTAAGAAGCAGTAAACATCAAACGGTATTAACTTGCATAAACACTAAACCTATCTAGTATATGCTGATTGATTAAAAATCTTATCATTTTAGACATTCATCAAATTAAAATAACACATTCTACAGTTATATTTAGAACTGCTAAATACTTAAAAAATATCATTCTTATGAGTGAGACACACCAAAAGTAATGTAAAACATTTTCATCTTTGCAAACTTTTCGATTTCAAAATACATCTGATAGAACAAGCTTCATTTATACCAGGGAAATTATAAGCGTTCAATCTAATTTGCCACAGCAATTCTAATTCTTCTAACCGTAAGGGTACAGGTCCACCCCTAATGTCTATAGCTACCTGGTCTATAGCCATAATTTTAAATTTATGGTCTTTGTGCAACTGTATGTGTTTAGCTAGTGCGTTGTCAGTTTTGCCTTTAGATATTGCATACTGATGTTTATAGACCCTATCTCGGAGTCTCCTTTCCGTTTTTCCAGTATAGAATGCAACACAGCATTGGCATCTAGCTAAATACACCACGTTCCTAGAGTTACAATTGAACCGCTGTTTTAATTTAAATTGTACTCCATTTATACAGAAATTATTGGTAACGTCACTATATTTACAAAAATTACAGGCTTCACATTTGCCCATACCTGTTATTTTGGGAATGGTTCTATGCTGTTGTTCTAGCAAGTCCTTTAAGTTTTTGCCTTTTCTAAACACCACTTTGGGGCTGTCACCCAACTTTCTAAATAGTACTGGGTTCATTCTAAACAGTTCCCAGTTTTTTTGAATAATCCTCAAAACAACTTGGCTGTCCACCGTAAACATAGTGGTAAAGCTTAGATGGAAATCTGGTTTACTTTTTGACACCTCATGACCTCACTGTTAGTACTATCCATAACTGCTGAATTACTCACATTGCCACTTTGCATTTGAATGTTAGCTGACTGTTTGACACTGAGTATAGGCTTGTAAATCTTGTTAGATCTCTTGAATTTTACTTCTTCTGTTAGTGAATCTAATAGTTTCAGGGTACTTACGCCACAGAAACATACTTTTCAAAAAGTAGCATTCATCTAGAAATTCATTGTCTTTGCTCACTGTTCGTGCGGCCCTTACTAGTTGGCCTTTAACCACCGACCGCTTCTGGTGGTGGGGGTGACAACTAGAGAAATGCAGGAAGGCATTAGAGTACGTACTCTTCCTGTGAATCCTGGCCTCAAAGCATTTTTGTACCCTGTTCTTTGAGAGCCAGATGTCCAGGTATGCCATCTCCTCAGTGTCAAACGTTGATGTAAATTGAGTAAGTTCTAGAGCATGATCTGTGAAGTACAAGGATGAGTCAGCTAAATCAAAGAATGTGCCCCCACCTAGCATCATAATCAACTGTTACAGTCGTAGTGGTAATCATGAACCTAAAAGAAAAGTGTTTCGCTTTTGGTCAGCAGTGCCACAAATGTAAAAAGTGGAATCATTTCAAAAGGTTTTGTAAAACTTAAGAGGTGCGTTGTTTTATTAAAAAAGCATTCAAAGAGGCAAGTCGATCAACTAGAAAGCTGCAACTCTACTTTTTATGTTGATGGCGCGTCTCTGCTTGGTGAAACAATCGAAATGGATTTGTGGGCAAATTAAGTATTTTGTACTGTTCGGATTAATGGGAGATCCGCAGAGCTCAAAGGTGATACTAGTTCAAAGTGCAATCTTATGTCAGCAGAAACATTTTCTAGAGCAAAAGCTGGTGATAAGCTTGATTTGGCAAAGTGTGCAAAGCTTGTTGCTTATGGTGGTAAAGAAATTCAAATTGAGGCTCAGTAGTGCTTCCATGTTACTCTGCAGAGAGCAGCCATGACTTGCAATTTTACACAGTCAAAAAGGCACATGCATTCATTATTAGGCCTCAGAGACAGTTTCAGAATGGGACTACTTTAATTTAATAAGGAAGTCCACCATGCTTGAAGGATAACAGCTCAAATTTTGCCCAAACTATTTTTTCTGACTATGCTGATCTTTTTGCAGACACACCAGGCAAACCTGCAGTTGTGTACTCCTTGAAGTTAGATGCTGAAGTAAGTCCAGTTATCAGACTAGCACTGAAAGCACCAGTAGCTATGCAGAACAGAGTCAAGGCTGAACTAGACAGAATGATACAGCAAGGAGTAATTTGTCCAGTTGAAGAACTAACTGAATGGGTATCCTCCATGGTGGTAGCTCATAAGAAAAGCTCAGATGATATTAGAATATGTATTGACCCCAGAGATTTGAATAAAACACTACAACTACCTCCTCATCCAATGCACACAGTCGAAAAAGTTGCTGCTCTTATGCCAAATGCCACTGTTTTTTCCTTCTTAGATGCAAAAAGTTAATTTGGGCAAATTTTGCTTCATTAAAAATCTTCATTGCTAACCATATTTAGTACACCATTTGGAAGGTACAGATTTCTGAGAATGCCTTGTAGAATAAATTCTCTGCCAGGAGCAAATTTTTTCTGGCTATCCATATGCTATTATAGTAGATGATATTCTTGTAGGAGGCAATGGTAAAGGTGTACATGATAGACACACACAGCTTCAGATCCAATTCTTCAGAAGCTTAACCACTTCCTCAGTCAAGGATGGCCTTCTAAGCAATCTTGTTTACCAGAAGTGCAGCAGTATTTTCCATGCAGAGATGAGATTTTGTCTGACAATGGTATCGTCATGAAAGGTCCAAAAGTGATTGTTCCAAAATCCATGCAACAAGAGTACATCAAGATTTTGCATTGTGGCCACCCAGGAACCGATTTTACCAAAGAAAGGGTGAGAGGACTAGTATTTTGACTTTATGTCAAAAAACATTGAAAGAGAAATTTCATCTTGCTCTGTCTGTAATAGTACTAAACCGCATCAACAAAAAGAACAACTTCAGTTAAGCCAGATTCCTGAACTACCTTGGTCGACAGTAACCACATATATCTTTGAGTGGAATGGTCAACATTACTTTGTAATTAGTAGACTCTTATTAAAATTGATTTGAGATTGAACTGCTTCCTAACCTAACGTCCAATACTGTCAGCACTAAGTTGAAGAGACATTTTTCTGTCCATAGTAGTCTACACAGAGACATTTCTGGCAGTGGTGCACAGTTTACAAGTCAGCAGTTCAAAAGATTTGCTGAAACATGGGACTTTGATCACATTACTAGCAGTCCTGAATACCAACAGTAATGGCTTGGCAGAACGTGTAGCTCAAAGTGCAAAACAGCTGTTAAAATCAAAACTAGACAATACTGATGTTTTTCTAAATCTCCTAAATCTCATAAACATTCCTCGCGGCAGTCATCTTGGTTCACCTGACCAAAGACTTTTGTTGAGACAAACCAGAACCACATTACCAATCAGTAGCAATTTATTCATTCCATGTGCTAAGAACAAGAAAGCAGTGAAAATTTAACTCCTGAAAAAGCGTTTGCCCCAGAAGTCCTATTATGATAAGACCAACAAACTGCTCAATCCATTATAAGAAGGGGAGATAGTGAGTATGCAGACAGCAAAAGGTTTTGATTGGATTGGATTTGTGAAAAGTTTGTGTCAAGAGCATAGACTGTACATTGTGGAATCACAGGGAATAGAATTTAGGTGGAATTGGAAACATTTATTACCGGTGTCCGAGCCAGTGTTACAGCATCTTGCCTGTGATAAAGACTAGTTCTCAGACTGACATCCAATTTTCCAGTTCCAGAGGACATTCCAGCAGATATTATTGTTGCTGAGAATATCCCTGAGAGTTCTAAAGCAGAACATTCACCTGTGACTGTCCCTGTTGCTAAACCCAGTCCTAACTATTACTTTACAAGATCAGGTCGCATTTCTAGACCTCGTTCTAGATACATGGCAACCTGGACATGAATGTTGTTTTGTTAATGATTGCATGCCTATTCAAATGTCATTATCAGTACAAGACACCTCAGTAAAGGGGGAGGATGTAGAACATAGTGTGTGATATACCTTTAAGAAGCTTTCCAGTCAGCAGGCACGTGCATATAAGTACCGGGAACGTGCAAGCAAGAGTGCAATTTTGTAGTGAGCAGTCAAGATGTAAACATGCATGTGTGTGTTAGTCAATTAGTTGATTCGTTTAAGCTTAATGTTCCTGATATCCATCCCGATGTGCTTGTATGTAATAAAGTACTTAAAGAAACCGCCAAGCCTCATTGTCTTATTCAGATATACAAGACAAGTGACACAAGTTGAAATAGTAGAAGTGCATCTTTCTTCAGGCTGTTTCACTGTTCTATGTTTGGACAACTTCTCCGTTTGTGGAGTAGGTGTTTTATGGAATTTTACCATACAATTACAATGTAGGTTCTGCTTTCCACTACGTTATGCATGCTTAAGTTGCTGTCTTTAGTAATGTCATGAATAATCTTTCGGCAATACAATTTTACCTTACTATCAAAGGCAGGAGCTGTGTACACACACAAAAATGTAACAACTGTGAGAGGAAGCTTTAACATCCTTCTAGATCAGCTTTCATTAAACAAAACATGTTTACTGTTTGCAGAAAATATAGTTCGTGCAATGTGTATTTTGATAATCTGCTGCTTAATAAGTGTCTGCATATATGGGGATTATGTAGACATGTATTCATAAGTAATAAAACTATCTGCTTGTCATTTACTTGCTACCTTAAACCCCCCTCAACCTGCGTTCTGAATTGGGTGTCATCACTGAGTTCATATTTTGTGGCCTTTACAAACAAAATCATTTGTCTACATGTAGTTTGACTACTAAATAAGCGAATACCTACTCTACATGAAATTATGTGAAAATGTAATTTTTTTTTGTTTGTGTATACATGTATACATTTATATACATGGAAAAACATAATTGTAACTATACTCATGCGGATGTACATTTGTGTTTTAGAGAGATATATACACACTTGGATATAGATTTCTTTACTCAGACATTTGTATTTATACATACAAGTATGTCATTGCGTAGTATACGGATATGTTTATACCTACTTATGCATTACAATTACACACACACGCACACACACACACACACACATATATATATATATATATATATATATATATATATATATATATTTGTAGTTACACATATTTTCTTCTAGCATATACCTTCAGTTATGCAATATTTATATAGCATGTTTTTAAACCTGTTTTTGATTAAAAAAAAAAAACACAGACTAAAATACTGTAGAACGCTTGTCTTCTCACTGCCGTCTGGATCTAACCACTCAGCCAGCTCGTCAGGCCTTCTGTTCTGTAGATTGTCGTACCTGTGTCGACAGATGCTCACCCAGCTCCTTTCAGCTGTTAATTTTTTTGCAGTGTGACCCATCGACACAGAAATTGATCTTTTCCAGTTATGAATCACTCAGAAGGTAGGGTATAATTTTGGTCTCTTTGTCAGAAAAACTCAGAGCTGCCATCATTATAATTACAAAATTAGTAGGGCTGTGGTTCGCCAGTTTAGAACCACTCCCTCTGCGGTGTGACATCACCAATTATTAGCAAGTTTGGTTTTACCAAAATGCTCTGTCACATGGATATTTTATTTTAAGGAATATGTTCACATTTCATTTACATGGTGGATAAAATTCATTAATGAAATAATGACTTTTTATGTTACTTGTATCTGTTTCTGCTGTTTTGCCTTGCTGCTACAACATTTATTTGAGCATTAAACCTGAATGTCAGACACAAATAATTTCTTTAAGTATACCTTTTGCAGTATAGCAGCAGTCTAATACTTTTTACTGCTTTTTGTTTTATTTTTCTGCACAATTAAATCCTCCTGTGTGTGTCATTATGAGCTTTTAGTAAATGTTGAGTGATATGAGGTGACAAGGTGTGCCATAGTATGGAGGATGGCCATAGATTGTTTCAGGATTGTGTAAACGGACATGCATACGACTCCATTTTCCCTTTTCTAATAATTGTTATATTGGAGAATAAATGATGTTGTTTGCACATTCCTATAGACTGCTGGGTATTGCTGGGGACTCCACATTTGACCACAGAGCATACAGGAGTACCTGAGGCCTCTCTTACACAGATTGGCACCGTTATGCATTCGCATATTAATGCTGTTCATAATTATAAGTAAAAAAGGGTCTAATTTGCAAAAACAGGCATAAATAAGCCTGAATTTACGAGAATAAGTTTGAGTTCCATATTAACTTGTGATTACTCGAATTAGGCTGCAAATGGTTTAGGAAACTGCAGACTTTAAAAAGTAAGCAGTAAATATTAAAAATGTTTTAAATTATTAGCAAACACCTTGTAATGATATTAGATTACTGTGGTTACTTGCAAAATTGTGTTCTTTATGGATATCATGCTCAGATTGGGATAATTCACATGAATACTGAAGAAATGAGTGCCATTTATGAGTGGAAATTCATGATAGTAACACTAGAAATGCACAGTGAGGTAGTCATGATGGTAATGGGAAAGTTATGTTGTAAATAAATTTTGGTGTCATTTAGTGATTGTGTATACAGGGGAGAATTAAACACTTTGCAGTGATTTCAGTGTGAAGCACTGAATTTTTAAGGATTTTTTTTTATTATAACATACATGGTGCTTTACCGGGGTATTTCCGAGTGTCAATTCTGAATGAAAAATGACAGTATGAATACAAGAAAGTGATAAGGGAAGGATACAGGTCTGTTAACAAAGTGCTTGCCATACTAGTATGAATGTCTTCATGATGATACAAAAATTAATACAACACCACTTTAGTTTGCTGAACTGTGACTCTGCATGAGTATATTAGTATGGGACTTGTATCATCAAACCCGCGGTTTGCACTCATGTTTATTTGTAATGAATGCTGTCGTACTTTCATTGCTGTTTTGTTTGATGATTAAATCAAAAGTTTTTAGTGTATGACTTTGGCATGCTAAGTTATCGGTTCATAGGTTCATATGAGATTACTAGGCTAATGGCTCAAGAGCCCTTACCAGCCTTGCCAGTTTTATCTACATTTTACCCAATTTTCTGTCCCTAGGAGAAAGATAACAAGGGTCAGCAAGCAGGGTTTTGACTATTTTTACAGACTGCCTCTGTCCGTAAGGGACATGGTCAGAACTACAGAAGTGAATTTGCAATTTCCCATCCATCGTTCCAGATTGGACTTGAAGATGGTCAGGGAAGGGCTGTGCTTCACATGAATTGGAAGCCTATTCCAGAGGAGGGGCAAGGTCTGGGACACATCTGCCTCTCCAGCATGATCTATACAATTCAGAGATCAGGTTTAGATCCTTGCAGCAGGTAACCTTCGTGCAGTTAGTTTTACGAATATGCAACATTTCTATCAGGGCTGGGTCAGAGACTGCCTTGTAGGTCAGAGAAGAGAGATCACCTCTCAGTAATCAGTAGGAAACTGAATCCACTGATGGGGCTTTTAATTGGTCCACATATAAGTTGGATATACCTGTGACGTCTCCATGGTGGGCCAGTAATCAAGGAGCCTGAATCCACTGAAACTGGACAGGGATGTTTACTTGGAATACAAATGGATGCACTCAGTATTTCCAGATGCAAACCTCTCCACATTAAGTACAATTTCCCTTAAAAGCACACGGGGAATACACACAGCCTGGGGTCTGGGTGTCTCTGTCTTTCTCTGCCCAAGTTCCCCAATACGGTTCCCTACTGGCACTGAGAAACAAGTGCTTTGTGTCCCTGCCCCAAGTAGGTGACACACATACTCTCTGAGATTTAATTTTCACAAACACACACAGACAAACACAGATACACGCACACACAGACACACACACAGATACACACACACACATACACACACATACATACACACACACACACACACACACACACACACACACACACACACATACATACACACATACATACACACACACACACACACATACATACATACATACACACACACACACACACACACACACACACACACACACACACACACACACACACACACACACGCACACAGACACACTCGCGCGCACTTGGGGAAGGCTGGCACAGATTTACTAGCTATGCCACCTTCTGTCCAGACTACAAGGTAGTTTCACTGCCACCAGTCTGTTAGTATAAAGCTCTTAAAAGGGGTACCCAATTATACTGAGTGAAGTTAATATTAATACAAATGGTAATATTGACCAATCAGCAAGGCTTTCAGAAGTGGCCAGAGTTATCACCAAATAAATATATGCAAATACTCTCAAAACTTAAATGTTTTTTAAAAAGGACCAGCCACAATGAAAAGTTTAAATATATTTAATAATAAATAATAAAAGAACAAGAAAATACTAAATATCTGTTTAAAGTAAAAAAAAAAATAGGAAGCAAGTGCAACCCAAAAGGGAAACCAGTGAAATACAAAAGCATTTGGGAAGCAGTATGTCAAGTGCAAAATAAGCAGTTTATTAAAAGGCCAGCAAAAAACATAACATACTAACTGAATCACCGTGTTTTTGTTTCAAGACTTAAATTGTTGCCTTTATATATAAACTCTACCTATCAATTATACACAATCCAATAATAGTCAAACACTCATTAAAACAAGTTACAGATTTAAAAAATCACAGTACTTCTGTATAAAAGATGCTATAAATAAGTCAATGCTGCATCCTAGATATGAAATGAAAAACTTGTAAATATATAAATGTTAAAAGTTGATGCATATAAAAATTTTCATATATAAAAATGAATATAAAATGTATTGGAATAAAAAATATAAAAATATAAGTTAAAAACTTAAAACTTTTCTGCATTTAAAACAGCAAAATATTAATCTGTCTTTACTGCCATCTAGTGGCCAAAGTGCAAAAATGCAGATGGACATAAATAGAAAAAATAAAGTACATAACTCTTATCCTATACCAGATAATTCACAATCTAGCCGCTCTCATTTTTAACACTGAACTTAAACTTAAATTCTCATTAAGTCTTGGGCTTCTGTTAGTTTCCAGGATTAATTGCCAGTACAATTCAGGATACTCAGTTTTGTTTTCTCAAGAACGCCCCTTAAAATCAAAAGGAACTACTTTTAGCACAAAAAAACTTATATTTTGCATTTGGGGTAACCTTTCAAATACTTATATAAACTATTTTTATCATCCTTAGTTTTTATATCATAGTAATATCCATATATTCTTCTCCTTAGGGTTCTTTTTGTTTTACCAGCAACCTTTCTTTTGACCACCACATTGCTACTGTGGTCAGAAAGTTCTTCTATGTGGCACATCTCATTACTAAGGGTTTTGCATCCAAGAAGAAAGAGGTCATTGTCTCCTTCTACTCTTCCCTCATTAGGCCAGTCATCGAGTACAATGCCCCTTTGGCATGTACCTCACTAGACACCTGCAACAAATATAGAGGCCGCAAAAGTACCTCACAAAGAGGAACCTAGGCCTTAAATACTTGTCCTATATGGACAGACTCAAAAAACTCCAACTATTCTGTGTCTCATATTGCCTACTTAGAGGCGATCTCTGCTTGACTTACAAATCCATATCTGACCTAGCTCTGTTAGAAGTGCTACATCTAAAGAAATCCCAATCCCTGTGCACCACAAGCTCCAGAGACCTCAACCTCATTACCACAATCAACAGAATGTGCTTGAGGGACAGGTTCATAACCCAAAGGCTACCCATGCTATGGAATAGACTTCCCATACATGTCAAACAGAGAACCTCACTAGCCCTCTTCAAGAGAAATCTTGATGAGTGGATGGGAAATAGAAAATTCACCCTGGGGATCACTAAGGTGACTCTACTCTACAGAGGCACTGGGAACTAAGGTTGAGTGGCACGATCCCAGGGTAATTCTATGGGCTAGGGTTGTAAAGGCTCCAGGGCCATTAGCCTAGTACACACCTATGAACCAGTATAGAATGCATTACAGCATTCACAAGTAACCAGATACACTAACCTCTGACTATTGCAATCAGAAAAGAAAGTCCCTTTAATAACTTTGTTCCTACTTTTCAAAAAAAAAAAAAACCCTTTTTTGTGGGCAATACAGGTGCACTGGGCACATACCACACTTAAATGTACCAATCCTTTTATTGCCCTTAGTCTTAGCTTTATGTTCCACCAGGTCCTTTATATTCTGGGTCCGCCTATAATTTATATTGAGGGAATTCTTAAAAAGCACATCTAAATCAGAAAACTGAGAACATTTCTTCCATTCCTCCCTAACAATCTTAGTATTCACTTTGACATCCCCATTATAATCTATGACAAAGACACCATCCATACTAACACCCTTCTCATCATTTTTTTCACCAGCTTCACCCAAACTTAGTATGCGCCGATATTTATCTTTTCTACCCACTGTAACTTCTTCCTGTACATGATCTTTTAATTTCTCTGGGTATTTCCTTTCAAGAAACATACTCTTCAAATGTCTACTTTCCTGGACAGTTATCATCAGAGAAACTATAATTAATTTTTTCCATTTATGTCCACCTGAATTTCTGTGCTTTGGCGCCTAGATGGCAGTAAAGAGAGATTAATATTTGGCTATTATAACATTTTTTATATGTGAAAATTTTTATATGCATCAACTCTGAACATTTATAAATTTACAAGTTTTTCATTTCATATACAGCATGCAGCATTTATTTATTTATAGCATCTCGTATACAGAAGTAATGTGATTATTTTTTAAATCCGTAACTTGTTTTAATGAGTTTTTTGACTATTATTGGATGGTGTACAATTGATAGGTGGAGTTTTTGATATATAAAGGCAACAATTTTATGTGGAATTTCATCTGAAGAAGTCTTGAAATGAAAATGTTTGAATTCAGTTAAAGCATTAAGTTTTTGTTGGCCTTTTAATAAATTGCTTATTTTGCACTGGACATACTGCTTTACAAGTGATTTCTGTTTAAAGTAAACAGAGTTTCAGTCACAGGCGATATTAAAAATAACACTGATGGAAAGTTTTAGACAACAGTATTTCTAATTTCACTATATTTTTCTGACTAATCTAAAATAATTATTGTTCCCTAGTTAAGTTATTTACTACCACAAGGCAAGATAATGTGGGTGAGTCGTCCTTGTTGTCAGATCCATGATAGAATGCAGAATGCTCCTGAGACTTCAGTTTTCTCTAATATTAAAACATTATTTCTGTACAGAATGACATCACATACATTTGGTCATCTGACTCTATTTCCCGCACTATCCCCCATCACTGGAAGCTACCAGGGTTTCGCACCTATGTGCTACTATGCACACAGATAGAGCTTTGCTCAGATGTGGTGAAGCTGCTGGAAGTCATAAAACCATGCCACTCTTCCTATAGAAACTGCAACCTATTCTCTAGTACAGACATTAGGTCTCTGGCTCTATTCAAAATATCTTTATGGCTTAACCCACAAAGTAATTTAATTTCAACGATATTTTGCAAAGTCAGGTGGATTAAGATTAACCTCTTCACTTGCAGTATATGCTGTTAAAATGTATACATATAAACAATTACAATAATGCATGTACATCTCTTTTCCTTCCAGCAGGGCACACTTACACACATTTTAACACAAGCAGACTTCACAAATACATTTTCAGCACAAGCATCTGTACAAATCTATTTGATGTACAAATGACATATAATTATTTACAAAATTCCAGCTAGCTGTGCTGACATATGTTAAAAATCCACTGCCCTATTTCTCCTGGAATGGCTGGCAGTACCTCCTATCATCACAAAACACTTTATTTTTTTGGTGAGAAACCTCTGAGAATACTCTGGTTGTTGCAGATGCCTGGTGAGGTACATGCTAAAGGGTGCATTGTACTTGATTATTGGTCTGATGAGTGCTGAGTACACTGGTACCATGACATCCTTAGATCTGGATGCCATGCCCTTACTTCTAACTGAGCCAAATAGAAGGATTTTCTCACCACCGTGGACACATGGTGCTCAAAATCCAGATAGCTATCTATCTGAAAACCCAGATCTGTTACCTCTGGGTCCACTGTTGGGGTGGTGCTATCAATGTTGTAATTTGCAGGGGTATTTGATTTCCCAAAGGATATTATTATGCACTTCACACTAAGTTTGAGGCCATGGCTCTGACAACAATCATTAGTGTGCATCAGACTGTAGGATATCAACATAGTTTGGGGAGTTAGTGATTGCCCCCAGCTTGTAGTCATCAGCAAACTTGGTCAGCCAAAGATCATCTCCATTTGCCTTGACATCTGAGAGGTGGGGGCCCAGCACTGGGCTCTGTGGTACTCCAATGGTGACTGGCCTCTTGCTGGATGTCGATTTCCCTACTCTAACAATGTGCTCAATGCATGAGCTAACTGGCTGTCCATCTGGTAACATAGAGGTTTATGCCCAGTTTTGTGAATTATCTATAATACCCGAGTGGGGTATTGTCAAATGCCTTGACCAGGTCAAGTTAGGTAGTGTGCCCTGTCTTACCATCATCCGTGGCCTTGGTGACCTTTGCAAAGAAATCCACCAGAAATTTTAGGTATGATGATACAAAACTGGGGATCGTGATAGAGATGAGTTGTAATCATGACGGGAACCATATCTTCATGGCAGCAATTAGGACTTTCTTCAAATACCTTTTTGGAAAAGTTGGATGTGAACAAGCTGAAATGGCAAAGGCCTGGAATCAGGTGGCTGTGGATATAAATTCTGTTGGTGGAAGGAACTGTACATTACCACAGTGCTGGAAGAGGGCCAGTGATATAGCAGGAAGTGCCAGAGCCAAAGTGAGGCAGAATGTAGTTGCCTGCAACAGAACTCGAGGGGGACCACCTACCCTCATCCTTTTAACACTTTATTTCTGTTTGTGGGGATATCTGGATTAATCAGGAGTGGTGTGGACATAGTGTCTGGCAGCTGGTATGGAGGTTTAAAGCTGCAAGCTTCTATCTCCCATGGCAGAAGGTTTGATTCCCTGAGCACCCATTACCTACTGAGTGATCCTGAGCAAGTCACTCAACCAGGCATTGCTCCCAGATCACCCCTGAAAAAACTGTCTCATGGGTGTACCTGGTTAAAAAATAGATGGTTTTATTATGCGGGGGTGGGTTTGGCATAACGATTAAGGTCTTCACCTCATAGTCACACTGTCCATGGTTTGTTTCGGACGTTGGGGTTATTGGCAAGGCTTAAAATGGGCCAACAGAACAGTTAGCCAATTCATAAGTTCATAGATGAATACTAGGCTGTTACACGCGTCTGCAGCAGCAGCAACAGGTGTCTGCTCAGGAAGTTTGGTTTAAAAATAGTAACAGATTTACATAGAGAACTGAATGCTGACATGGACTGATCTACATGTACACATGACAATATAAACCCTCCACTTCTGCACATAGTGACAATGAACACAGTGTGCATGTATGTGTCCTCTACACTGCCTTACACAGCATATAGTAGTGCATGCAAGTTTTTTATTAGTAATGTATTCAAGTCATGCTTTCTACATCAGCTGCAGAAACAAACAGTTCCACTATGCCAATAAATTTTAATGATATCTGCACCAGAATAGCTGATGGTAGTGGTGATGGTGATGATGATGATGATGATGACACAGTTATATGTATGAGGCTGCCTGAGGAAAGTGGCATGCAGTCCTCAAGTTTAATGGCAGGATCTCACATCCCACAGCATGTTAGTATTTCTGAAGGAAGTTAAACTGCATAACAAAGTCAAGCACATGGTGACATTACATTGCAAGTTGTAATGGGATAAAACTAATGCACCTCTACACCATTATCTCCAAACCCATATGAATACTTCAGGATTATGGCAGTAATTCATCACATCTACCTCAAGAAACATGTAAAGCACCGGCTGCCCAGCAGCAAATGTGCTGTGATATTGTTCAAGCTCAGAACACAGCCACAGAGAGTCGGCTATAAATGGTTAGAGTCCTCCAGGATGTACATGAGGATTTGCAGTGCTACACGGAAATGGCAGAGAGCAGGTATAATGCCATGATCACATTAATGCATTGTATGGGGGCACATCAAGCATCCATGGCTATCCCCATTTGTAGACTCATTAGGACTTAAAAGACTGACGTAGGAGTCAATTTTGGAAGGGGAAGAGGATTGGTACTGTATGGTCACATGGAGTAGATCACATGGTACTACAAGTGCAACTCAAAAAGGTAGTGGAATTAGTAGGGGAGTGAAGCACCACAGGTTTCATGCAGGCCACATCAGCATTTATCTGCACATATATGAACCTCTAATTCCAGGCCCTGGTCCAGCAGTAAGATCAGTCTCTGTAGGATCACCCGTATCAAGTAGGTCATGACAGCAGGCCAACTCGCCTCAACTCAAAATCACTTGCACCATCACTTACCCTATCTCTAGGAGATGTGTATGACACATTTGACATTGATCTACTGTGATTCAAATGTCACATTTCTGCTTACAATCTGATCTGTACACAGAGGTGTTGATATTTTATTGAAAGGAAAGAAGTTATTAAATAAACTAAAATAAACGACCAAATATGTGAGTGTAGAGTGCAATCTAATATTAGGACACTTTTTAACTGCATGTGTTTCATTTCAGTAATGGTATTAATTATAACTTTAGGAAAATGTGGAAAGAAAGCTGCATAGCATAACATGCGATTGCAGGGCTTTACACCATTAATGCTCTATGCATTATATTGCAGCTGGCAATTACCAAGAACATAAAACTAGTAATGCACACTACTGAGAGATACACTGACTACAAATTAACAAAGATTGCATGAGTATCCTGTCATGTTCATAGGCAGGTACTAGGCTATTGGCCCAAGGGCCTAAGTAAGCCTAGCCAGCAAGGTTCCCTGGCTTTCGCCATCCAAGAAACTTAATTTCCTGTGCCCCTGTCGAGCAGAGCCACAGAAGTGATCCCCGGGGTGTATTTCCTATTTCCCATCCACTCATCAAGATTTTTCTTGAAGAATGCTAATGAGGAACTTTGCTTGACATAGATGGGTAGCTTGTTCCAGAGTATAGGAAGTCTCTTGGACAAGAATCTATCCCTCCAGCATGTCCTGTTTATTGTGGTGACCAGGTTTAGGTCCCTAGAGAGTGTAGCTCAGAGGGATTGGGATTTCTTAAGGTGTAGCTTGTCCAACAGCTGTGGGTTTAACATAGCTTTATATGTTAGGCAGAGATCTCCTCAGAGTAGGCAATATGCCACAGAGTAAAGCTGGAGTTTTTTGAGACAGTCAGTGTAGGGCATCTGTTTGAGGCCAGTAATTCTCTTTGTGAGGTACTTCTGTGGCCTTTCCAGGTGCTGAAAATGTCTTGTGAGGTACATTCCAAAAGGGGTGTTGTACTCTATGATGGGTCTAATGAGTGCCGAGTAGAGGGGAACAATGACCTCTTTTTTCCTGGATGAGAACCGTTTTGTGATGAGGAGTGCCACATAGAAGGCTTTCCTGACTACTGTGGCGATGTGGTTATCAAAGGAGAGACTGCTGTCCACATGGGTCCCAAGTTCTCTTATCACACATTCGGCATTAAGTAGACTGCCATTTTTGTGGTAGTTCATGGGTACAGAGTTTATAGCAAAGGGTATGACAATGCACTTTTTGGCATTGAGCTTGAGGCCATGCCTCTGACACCAGGCATCTGTCTCAGTGAGGCCCTTCTGTAGGATGTCCACATCATTTGGGGACTCGACTATGGCTCCTAGTTTGCAGTTATCTGTGAACCTCGTTAGCCTGTACTTCAGAGAAGTAGATATCAAACAGGAGAGATCCCAGGACTGAACCCTGTGGTTCTCCACTTGTCACTGGTTTGAAGTCAGATTTGGAGACTGCAACTTTTACAGTGTGGGTTCTATCAATGAACCGGTTGGCAACCCATCTTGTGACTTAGGGATTTATACCTAGTTTAGTGAGTTTAGCTATAATTCCAGAATGGGGAATGGTGTCGAAAGCCTTTGTGAGGTCAAGATAGGCTGTGTGAACCACCTTTCCCTCATCTACAGCTTTGGTGACTGCTTCAAAGAAGTCGATCAGGTTCAGAAGGCATGGTCTGCCTTTCACAAACCCGAACTGGGTGGGGTCCAGAGTGTGGAGGCTACCAATGTCTTTGTTTCTGAGTTCCATGATGATACATTCCATTGCCTTGTAGACCAGGCTCATCAGGCTAATAGGGTGATAGTTCCCAGGATCAGTGGTGGCTCCCCCTTTGTGAAGTGGGGTAACTGTTGCTGTGCGCCATTCAGTGGGAGCAAATCCTGATGTGAGACTATGATTGAACATGGTGCTTAGGTGGGGAGCCAGTTTGTTCTGAAGTTCGTGTAAAATGCAGCCTGGGATGTTGTTCGGTCCCATGGATGCTGTGTTTTTGGTTTTAGAGAGTATAGCTTTTACCTGCATAGATGTGATTACAAATCTGTATTCTTCCTGTATAGATATGAGCCCTTTAGGGGGTGAGAGGGGGGTAAAGTTAGCACTGAACCTATCTGCCAGGATGTTGGCAATATCAGTTGGTTCTGTAATTTTCATGCCGTTGTGCTGTAACTCAGAGCAGATCTGGGTGTTGCCATTGAGATTTTTGACATAGCTATAGAATGCTTTGTGGTTGCCCTTAGAATCAGTGGCAATTTTGTTTTCATAGCTAGCTTTGGAGGATCTTAGAAGGGATCTCAGCTTCTTACTGAGGCTGACCAGGCAGCTCCTCCACTCATGGGATTTTACTCTTTTTTGCAACAGTTTCTTCCTTCTGTTGTAGAGTTTATTTATGGCAGTGGTCCACCAGATTGGCTTCCTTTTTTTGGAGGATAACGTCTTGGTTCTGTTTGGGATAGCACGATCCATGCTCTTGTGTAAGTGCTTATAGAGTGCATTTGTGTAGGATTCAGCAGTCATAACTGTATTGTCCATCTGCATGGGTGTCATGCAGTTCGCAACTTCTGTCTTAAGAAGCATGAAGTTGGCTGTGGAGAAATTTTTTACTGTGGTTTCCTTAATGGATGGTGGGGGTGGGATGCAGATATCTAGGGTGATTAGCTTATGGTCGGATCTGACCAATGAGGAGTTGATATCAGGTGTGGTACACCGGTCACTCATATTGGTAATGACTAGGTCTAGGATATTGTTGCCCCTGGTGGGGGTGTGGATAAGTTGATCCAAGGCATTGGAATTTATGAATTCCAGAAAGCGTTGAGTGAAAGAGTTGGTATATGAGTAGTTTTCCCAGTTAATGGTGGGGTAGTTGAAATTGCCCAGTATTAGGGTGTTTGGTTGAACCCTAATATTTTCCAGTATATCAAGAAAAGAGGAGTGGGAATCCTGGGGCATGGTGGGGATATGTAGAAAACTACAATTTGGATCTCAGTTTTGCCCACTTGCTGCCACTTCACCCTCAACAGTGTAAAAATGATGATATTTGTGTCTCTGAGGATGCATGTTATTGTGTATGATAAAATGAAATAATCTGATGTGCAGTACATTAACAGAGAACAGTAAGTTATTTTGAATATGTTAGAGATAAAACTGAGGAAACCTTACATAATATAAAAAATAACGTGATACAGTTTTATTAAATTGCTGGATATGAACTCATGTTATATACTGCAGTAACTCTTCTTATTAAGTACACCAGTTCAGGAGATTAAAGCGTGCAGGCTAAAATACACCACCTGAACTAAATCTCTTTTGCAAAATAGCTAGAAATGTTTTTATTTCTTTCATGATGTCATATGACATCATTGAAATTATGTCATTGAGCTAGCAGGCATAACTTTTATAAACATTTATACCAAAACTATACTTAAGAGGGAATGTCTAATGAACAGTGACAGTAGACCATGTACCACATAGCATAATACACAAATATCTAATACACAAATATCATTGCATACATCAATTATACTGTTTTTTTTTTTTTTTTTTTTACAAGACATGAAATACTAACCTGAATATCATGGTCCATAGTTCTGCACTAGATGCTGCCTCTTTACCTGTGCAGTCATATGACATGCATGATCCTGCTGCATATGGTCCCTTGTTACTGCTGTTTGATGGTCATTTGTCAGAGTAGGACTGGGAATAGGAGCTGCAGTGACCGCATGGGTCACTGCACCACCAGACCAGTGTATGATCACATCATGCAGTAAATATCTAGCAAGGCAGAGACAGATTTGTCTCACAGAGGCTGCCCCACCTTTGGAGTGAGCTTCCTATTCATGTTAAACAAAGTCGCTCATTTGGCCTATTGAAGCATAGTTTGGATGATTGGATGGGCAACCAGAAATTCACTCCAGGGGATCCACCTGTGTCCCTCTTGGACAGGAGCAATAGGTGCTGATACTAGTGTCTGCTTGAACCAGACACCCTTGGGAACATGGGTTGAATTTGGCTAAGTTTGTAAGGGCCCTGGGGCCATTAGCCTAGTAACCTCATATGATCCTACTGCATGCAGGATATTTACTGCACGTTGTACTCTGCATAATGTGATAATGCACAGTAGTGGGGTCATACTGAAGGGCACAGCCAGACTCATCCATGCACCCAAAATGACTCTTCAGGAGGCCAAAGACCCTCTCAATGACAATACAGCACTGGAGCAGAGATGTGGTGTTAGTGTCTTCAGCAGCTTCACTTGGATTTCTCACTGGTGTCATGGGCCATCACTCCAGTAGATATTCAGCATCATCTAAAAAAGAGAGAGAAAGGGGAGAGACTAAACAAACAAAAATAAATGGTTTAGTATTAAGCAATACAAGATGACCAGTGGGCATCCTACCATGCAAGAAGAGAGGGTAGAATGAGCTAGTGTGCTACATACGGAAATCCTGTGTACTGCCAGGATGCTGGCTTGACACATTAGTGATACACCCGTGACGCATCACGCACTGCCTGGAAATAGATGGAATAGTAACCCTTCCTATTGCAGTACTGCTCCCCCCGTGGACAAGATCGGGTCTGAATTGCAAGATAGGTACAATCTATTGTACTGAGTTCTTCAGGAAAATGTGCCATCCTATAAAAGGCGCACACATTTCATGCTTAGACCTGAGATGACACTGAGAAATCAATGTACTGATCCATACATGCCAAGAGTACATCCAGGAACTGCTGAAATATCCCCAAGACAGAAGCCTGTAAGACGCACAACATGTCCCTAATCTGTCTCTGGAAGGTCCGTGTGGCAAGTATAGTGAGGACTATGCATTTCTTTCTATCCACAGGGTTGGGAAGGCCATGCATCCCCCCAGTATTCCTGTTGGGACCACACATACTTACTAAGATGCTTCAATACCCCTGTCCACTATAAATCTTTCAAGTATGTCCTGATTATCAAGATTGAGTTATTCTCTCCATATATATCTATCTGCCTTGTGTGTACCACTGGGCGCAGGTGGTTTGGCTCAGCAAATACAAGCAGCTTACCCTGGGAAAAAGCAAGGCTAGCATCTTCATGGACTGCAATGTCAAAGTAGATAGAAAAGTCACAGTTCCACCTTTTATAATGAATCTGTGAAGTGTGCGGAAACGTATCAAATTATGACTATGAATCGCAAATAGGCAGCAGAAAGATTCATTATCATATGTGGATTTATATCACTTTTCATTTGCGTCTCATTTGCTTAAGTTCATTCACAGCCATTGCATGTAAGTGTAACTGACCTCTGTGTAAATCGCCTTTGCTGCATAAACGTGCAAACAGACCAGATAGCCTTTACACATTCGCTAATGAATAAGAATAGTACTTTTAATGTCTTATAGTCTGCTTTGTAAAACATTTTACATACATTAATAAACAAGGAGTTAGAAGAATGGAAATTAAAATAAGTGTTACCTACTGTGGATATATCTTGGGAGCTGTTCTGCAATAAATTGGATAAAGTTATAGAAAAATATATTCCCACTTAGTCTGACTATTCTAGAACATGGCCGCGGTGGTGCAGCGGTTAGTGTTGTCACCTCACAGCAAGAGGTTCTCCTATTCAATTCTTGGCTGGAGTGCCTTCTGTGTGGAGTCTGCATGCCCTCCCTGTAGTCGAGTGACGTTTAAAGACATGCATGTAGGTGTGTGTGTGAATGCGTGTGCCTTCTTTAAAGGTTGGGCGTCGGGCAGGCACCTCGTCACCGAAAAAAATCCACTGCCAATCATTAGCAGACTGTAGTTCTGCTGTGATGACTCCTAACCGGGAAAAGCCGAAAGACATTAGTTTAGTCTGACTATTCTAGAACAGAGTGAAACCACAATGATGGAACAGTTCCATTCTAAAGCTAGTTAAAATATACTTGTCTTTCCAAACCATTCTATTGTTGTTGAAGAGGAGGTTTATATTCCTAGACTGAGTATTTCTGATCCCATTTGACTTGCTAATGTTCAGTAAATCCAGCAGTAATGGGTCGGAGGATACCTTGTATACCTGACACAGGTCACCTCTTAGCAGTCTGTAGGATACTGAGTATAGTGACAGGACGTTTGAGTCAGTCCATATAGGACATGTTGTTTAGGTCTTGAATCCTTTTGGTAAAGTATCTCTTTGGGCGTTCCACTTGTTGCATGTGTCTGGACAGACTGACTGGCCTAATGAGGGCTGAGTAAAGGGGAGCAATGCCATCGTAGATCTAGATAGATTCCTTTTGTTTATAAGCTGTGCAATATAGAAGGACTTTCTTAAAACAATAGGCATGTACTGGTCAAAGGTTAAGACGCTGTCCAGTAAGTTCCCAAATCCTGAACAACTGGGTCAGCTCTTAGGGGCACATTGTCAATGTGGGAGTTCCCTGGGACAGATTAATTCACAAAGTATACAATAATGCATTTTTGGCATTTAGTTTCAGACTGTGATTTTGACATAAGTTATTTATTTGAGACGAACCTTCCTGCAGAATGGCTAAACTTATCTGCAAACTTAGTCAGCCATAGCCCTTTGTTATTGTCTTTTACTTCAGAAAAGTAGATGCCAAAGGAGAGGTCCCAGCACAGAACCCTGTGCTGATCCTAAGTTGTTGATCCTGAGAAGAATTAAGTCACCTACTTCATCAGTGTTGTTGTAATCAGAGCATTTACCAGATGATAAACAGAGACTGCAAAGCATTCAAATTCAGACGACCTAGTAAGATGACACCTACCTACAACCTGTTCTTACCTGTGCACCATTTAAAAACACAAATGTAGATATACTGTTCTTACCTGTGCATTACTTAAATGTGGTGCATCATATTTTGCATGACAACTCTGATATAGTTATTACTGTTTTAAAGTTCAGCTGGGTGTCATTTGGTTCTCTCTTTGGGTAGTTGCTTCCCTGTTAGTAAACAGAATGAGCATGCACGGTACCAGCTTGTGTGTGTGTCTGCATTTCATCATCAACTTTGAGGTCTTCTGTCTGAGCTTGAAAGTCAAATGTCAGACATAGTGTTACTTAGAGTAGAGCTAGTTGCCGATTTATGCACCAGGTAAGTGGACTGGTCTGACGATCCTTTTTAGACATGACCCAGGCCAATAAGACAGAAACAAAATACAAGCATTAAAAATAAATTGCACTCAAAAAATTGAAAGAACATATGGTACAAAGTAAACAAATAATTAAAAGCAATAGGTTGTGCAAGTGTACATAAAATGCAAAATAAAACTTTGCAAAATTTAGTTCAAAGTATAATACATAAAAATATAATCTTAAAAATTACTAAATTAAGTAACAATGTTTAATTTTAACTTCTTAATACAGTTTGATTACTTTTTATATAAATGTAAATATGCTTATGCCACAAATGATAATTCAATAAAGGTGTTAAAAATTTAATTAAAAATGAATCCATCTCTTTTCTCAGCACTCGAACCCCATTCATATGTTATTTCTCAAGTCTAAAGATAAAGATGAGATGGAAAGATCTGTCCTAAGTCTAGAGAGAAAAAAGGAACAGTAAGTATGTAGATATGGTGACAGAGGCAATAGGTTCATAGGTTAGTACTGGGCTATCTGCCCGAAGGCATATATTAGCCCAGCCACGTTGTGCGGTATTCACCTCCCCTTTAGTATGTCCCAATGAAGTATGTTGACCTGTGAACGGATATTAATGAAAGGTAAAGGAGTAAGAGCATATTTACCAGTATCTCTGAAGCAGTTGCATTTGTTTTCTTCCAGTAAGTGAGAATAAAGGAATTTCTTTAAAGGAAATATTATTTGACTGCTTGATGAAGTTAGATGGGAAGTTCCAGCAGGCAGACTCTAGTTTGGAGCAGGATCTTTCACAGGTAGTGAGTGTAATGGAAGGCCTAGATAGAAGAAGGGAATTAGAATTGTGTAGTGAGTTGGAAGAGTTTTTACTACACAATTTGTTAAACAGGGGAGGGCAGTAGCTTTGTTTAAGAAGTTTATAGGTGAGGTATTAAGAAGGAGTGTAAGCCCTGTTGTATACTGGTAGCTGTTTCTCTTTGTCTAGAGTAACAAAATTGTATTCATGTTTTCTGGAAAGGTGAGTGAATCTAAGAAACTGATTTTCAGTATTTTGTTGCTGGGTGGTATTTTCTGATGTGCCTGGGCTTATGATGGGCAGTCAGTTTTGAAGCCTAAATAGCAGTACATTAATGGCTATGGCATGTCGGTCTTCTACATTAAGATGATGACAGAGCTCATAGGATAGTCTCAGTTGAACTACCATTTCGTGAATTTGGGTTTCAACATGTTTGTGAAAGGAGAGTTGTTGGTTGAATAGGATGCCTGAATATCTGCTAAGTGGCATGGGGGTGGAGCCAGTAGGATCTGAATTGGTAAGATTCTGCACCAGCTTTAGTTTTTCTTGTGCACCAGACAGCATTAAAGACCTTTTGTAAGTATTTGCTATCAGACTCTATTTTTGTGAAATCCAGACAGATATAAAGTCAGTTTGAAGTCCTTTCTGCAGGCAGGAAGCAGTTTTGTTCTCTTTGAGGAGAATAGTATCAACAGAGTAGAGGTGGGGGAGATCCCAAGGCAGATCATGTAGGAAGAGGTCATGGAAACATGATTTAGGGCTGTGGAGAGCACCCCTGCCTTACCAGGCTATATCACATTCCAGCTCCAAAATGAGGTTGGGAAGACTAAGGCTGGTGAAGTCTCTATCTTCATTAAGGACAGGCACACCTCCAGAATGGTTTGTCAGCATGACGCACCGGAATTACTCCAGATGCAACTGACAGTTGGCAAGACACCAATCCAAGTTATAGCCAGCTATAGACCCCCCCTCCATGACTGAAATGAAAGAGGGGAATTTAAGGAATGGGTAGTGGAAATTATTCAAGAGTTTATTTATTTATTTATTTATTTAACATTTGTTAACCGGGAAAGTCCGACTTAGAACTAAGCCAATTTTCAGCGGAGGCCTGGTGAGAAATTCTCCAGATGCATGTCTTTGTAATGTGGGAGGAAACCGGAGCACCCGGAGGAAACCTACACAAACGCAGGGAGGACATGCAGACTCCACACAGAAGGCACCCCAGCCGAGAATGGAACCCGAGAACCTTTTGCTGTGAGGTGACAACACTACCACTGCGCTGTCTCACGTTGTTGAATTGAGTTGTTAGGAAAGATAAAAATATCTTCAGAAGTTAAAGCTAGTGACTAGAATAAAATGAAAATGGAGTTTAATAATACGGTCAAAATAAGAGAGAAAAAGAGATAGTTAAGAAATAATAAAAATTATTTAGAGTAGCTGACAAAGTTTAAATTATCGCAGAATCTGGCAAATCTCACAGAACCAAGAGGAGGAGCAAATGCAGAGTACTAAAGGGAAAATAAGGGAGTATCTGAATAATATTCATGAGTTTAGAAAGATGGCAGTTAAGCAACTCCAGAGCACAAAAACTTTTAGCGCAATATCTTAGGCAACAGAACGTTGAAAGAGTGTTTGACAAACTTGGGGAACCTATAACAAGAAAAATAACCAGAGATCCTGTAGAGGATTTACAGATATTCCAGAAATGTTATGAAACTTTGTATAAAGTAGAGAAATGTGGAAATTAAGCACGAGTACAAATGGAAGTATTTATTGAAGATTTAATGATGCCAAGGTCAGAGCTATATAAGGCTCAACAACTAACAGGTAAGATAGGAGGTGCTGAGATAAAAGCAGTGACGTATAATTAATCATCAGGAAAGGCTCCAGGAACAGATGCTATTATTGTGCAAGTCTGGAAATTAGGAGGCAAGAAATTGATAAAGATCTGGAAGATTTAGTTTTAAAGTTTTTTAAAAGGAGGGGGAGCACCAACATCTCAGAAGAAAGTTGTGGTGGCTGTGTTCCCTAAAGATGGCAACGATCCTTCAGACCCAGCTTCATACAGACCCATTTCAGTTTTAAGCCACAATTATAAAGTGTTTGTCTATACTAGCTCAAAGAATGGCAAAGGTGTTGCCAAAATTGGTGGATATAGATCAGTGTTTTTTTGCAGAGGGGAGGCAAACTTTTGACAACATTAATAGAACAAAGATGATACAGAGGGAAGCAGAATGCAAGAAAATGTCTCTGTTTTTGGTGGGTCTTAATCTAGAGAAAGCATTTGACTGAGTAAGCTGGGATTCTATGAATAGGGCATTGGAAGCATTTACGTTCCCTAATACAATAATAAAGTTAATTAAAAGGATATATGAAAGATAAGAGGCAAGAATTAAAATGGGAGCGTTCCTCTCCGATATCTCAGATGATATGTTTGAAAACAGGAACCAGGCAGGGGTGTCCTCTTCCCCCTTTTTTATTTGATTTACATTTAGAGTCATTGGCAAAGAAAATATGGGACTCAAAAATACAAGGCTATAACTAGTATGGTAATCAAGAAAAGCTGGCTTTTTATTTTTTTGCAGATGATACTATTTTATACTTGATAAATCCAGAAAAGGACAACTAAGTTTTGTGGAATATTTTGAGACATTTTCAGGTGTTTTTGGAATATAAAATTGATGAAGATAAAACATAGGCTACTATAGCTGTAAATTATGTACCTATACATGAATTGGTTCAGCAATACCCATATTTATGGGGACATGATAAGATGAAGTATTTAAGAGTATGGATTAAAAAGGCATCTAAAATGGCAGCTAAGGATATGTGGGAAGAGACTAAACAAAAGATACAAAAATTGAGAAACTGGAAACTCTTATTTATATGGATAGTAAAAAAAGCATTGAAAAAGTTGTTCGTCCCATTATTCGTGTATACGGGTCAGGCATACTTTTACCAATACAAAGAGACATTGTGGAGAATAATTACTAAAAAACTGAAGGAATTTATCTGGGAGGGAAAGAGGGCAAGAGTTAAGTGGGATAAGTTGATCCTTCCAGTAGAATAATTTGGTTTAAATGTACCTGATTTGAAAGGATATTTTTAAGCTACACAGATAAGGCTTATACATGTAACACAATCAGAAGGTTATTATTCATAGTGGAAAGGGATGATGATGAAGCAAGGGGAAGTTAAAGAAACCGAGAGAGAGAGTAGGATTTTGGATACAGATCCTTAAGGAGAATAATGACAGCCATACCGAGTATTATATTCAGAAAGTAGTAGAAAGTCTAAAAACTAAGCCAATATGATAGTGGTGTAATGGAGAAAGAGATTTTACTAGTAGGGATGACTGCAAGTAAGAGTACAGAAAGTAGGCAAGAGGGGACAGAACTTACCGGAGAAACTTAGCAAAGGAACCAAGATATTGGGAACAAATAACTCAAATAGGAAAGGTAATAGAGTTGGATGAGGCCAAGAAGACATTTGGATTGCAGGCTAGAGACCACTTTACCTACCAGGGCTTGATCCAAGAGTACAGGCAAAAAGAAAGGGTTAGGGGAATTTTAAGGGACATAACCCTGTTCTGGTAGAGTTTTTCACTGAATCTAGAACAGAAGCAGCTGTTATAAAAAGGATAATTAATAGAGCTTACAAAATACTGTATAACTCTAAGAATCAATCAGAGGAGGATAGAAACGTTTGGGAAGAAAGACTGGAAAAACAATTTACAAGAAAACAACGGGAAGACATATGCATAGCTCCCAAGTGTGCAACCAAGTCCAGAAGATATCGAATCTTTTATACCCCAAGCAGACTTCAAATAATTTTTCCTCAGGTAGATAGCAAATGTTGGAGGTGTGATGCAGAAGAAATAGGTAACCGGTAACATATCTTTTGGGAGTGTAATGAGATGACAGGTTTTAGAAATTCCCTATAGAGTACTTTCACAGAACTTTTTGGTGAAACAGTGGCTTTAAGTAAGGAAATGATTCTTTTGAGCTGGTTTACAAGGTCTGAATTGCCTAGACATAGTTAATCTTTATTAAGTTTAATTTTGTTGGCTGCCAAAAAAGCAGTCACTATAAGATGGAAATCAAAGTCTACACCAACTGTATTTGAAGTATTGATTATTGTAAAAGAGAGAAAAGAACTGGAACAAGGATCTTTAGAAAAGGGAATGAGTAATGACATAGAAGTAAATGGAAATTGTGGGAATAATATGTGTGTAATAATTTTCAGGAGGGGAGGAGTGAGGTTTCACGTAGGAATTCAACATTTTTTTTGTAATGTTGGACTGATGATAGTAGCAAAGAAAATATATGTGATGTATATTATATTTAGATAAGAAAAGCAAATATTTTAATATTTTTTTCTGTTAATGTTTGTCTATGTTTTAAGTGATAATTTAATAAAGGTGTTTAGAAAAAAAAAGAGTCGGTGGCAAAAACCCAGAAATCAGGAACAGATTTTATATATGCCTTTTATGTACTTAGAAATTTGATAGAATAACACGTTTTTTATTTGCAAGCATTTTTTTTGAAGGCTACATAGTCTGAAATTCATAAGCATGTTTTCATTTAATGATTGCAATTCACAACAATGTGTCAGAGAGCTACCATTTTTATAACAAACAAACATCTCTCTCAGCTTCTTTGCTCAAGAATTCTGGGCAAACCAAAAATAATGAGGCGGCATTTTTTAAACATTATTTACTTTTATCTATTAGTTAACCAGGTAAGCTCACTTTGCATTGTGCCATATCATGACCTAGAAGCACTGTTGGAGTGACTTGCTTTAAATTAAACAATAGGCAAATGGAAGTGAAAAGACACAAACTATGTAATTTTGACTATGAGAAGTAGTTCATTAACAGATCAAAACATTCTTATTAACAGAAGCCTAGTTATTAGGATAGAACTTTTAAGTGCCAAACAACTCTAATTCACTTGAAGAGTTAGCAGAACAAGTGTTACATTAACATGCAGTTAGTTTCTGAACAACAATAACTACGAAACCGTAATGACGGACATTATTGGCTTACTGTAATCTTCAGTGATTTATTAGAAAATAACTGAAAGTTTACAGTTGGTGCAGAGGATTAAGGCTCTATGTTCTTAATGAGCTTGTTCCTGTAGTCAAGACAAGGGTTCAGGGTTTGACTCTTTCTAGCTCTGTTTGCCTCCTGTGTGAGTCTGAGCAAGTCACTTAGCCACATCTCAGGAGCACTGTCTGGCTAACTAATAAAAAAGTGTGACTCTGAGCAAATTACTATACTAGACATTATTAACTAATAGAGAAAAAAGAAGAATAGATATTTAAAACAAGAAGATATGGCATAATTAGAGAATGAAAAAGAACAGGGGATAAAAAGGAGAAAAGAGAGGATATGTATTTTTCTGAACAAAAAAAGTGAAACTCTAATAAGTATTAACTGACTGACTATAAAACTGAAAAAGAGAGTTTAAAGCAAAACACACGCAGACACACACTACATCACACTAGAAAAAAAGACTTTCCAAATATGACACGTCACAACAGGTGGCATACTCCATACACCATGCAAAAGAATGAGAGCAAATGGCATGAGAGCAAATGGCAGACTCTGTGCACACTCCTTGCAAAATGACAGAACATCGCTAATCCTGAAAGAACTTGCACTTCTCTCTCCAGCAATCTCATGTGCTGCACACTCCATACCCCACGCAAAATGAAAGACTATCACAAGAGATAATCACAAACTGCATATTTCCCTCTCCAGGTATCTTATTGGCTAAACTCATGCACATCTCTTTTCAGGAATCTCATTGGCACAACTCAAACTCCATTCCAGACAGTCTTTCTCTCTCACACACACACACACACACACACACACACACACACACACACACAGACACACACACAGACACACACACACACACCATATAATCAGTTGTTTTTTAAAGTTATTTATTAATGGCCAGACCAGTCCCCACAACCAGCACCAGGTCCTAAGCAGCTGTCTAGGTTGCCTTGTGCTGGATCCAGTCGTGCTGTTGACAGCATATCCCATTTCTAACAAGGGCAACTTAGAGTGGTGAATCAGTATATGCAGCTTGTGTGTGTGTGTGTGTGTGTGGAAAGTGACAGAAAACTAGAGGGTACAAAGAAAGTTTGTTCAGACACAAAATACAAATTCCACACATGCAGACAGACATGCACACGCATGAGCACATCCTGTCCCTTATTACTGGTACCATTCCATCTGGATGGGAACATGCCATTATCTCCCTTTGTAAATTGACCCTAACTAAACCCAAAGCTGCCTAAGGATTAGCTACCAAGCTACACACATGTAGAGATTATTATACTAATTCCACTGGAACATAGTGGCAACTGGCTAACTAGCCCATCTGTTCACCTACACTTACTTTGTTTTCTTATTTGTTTTCCATTATTAAATCTCATTTTCTTTTAGCTTTTTATTCTTTTTGATCAAGATGTTTATTAGCAATTTAATCTGGGACACAGGATATGATCTACCTAGACATAGGCTTGTTAAGTTTAATTCTGGTTGTTGCCAAAAAAAGCAGTTACTAGAAAATAGAAATGAAAGTCTAAACCAATTGTGTTTAAAGTAGTGAATATTATAAAACAGATAAAAAAAAACATGTAAGAAGGATCTTTGTAAAAGGAAGGAGCAAATTACATAGTAATAAAGGGAAAGCGTGGGAACAATACATGCAGAGTGATGCTCAAGACAAAGAGAAGTGAGGATTGAAAAGGCAGGAATTCGGCAATTTATATAATGCTGGACTGATGATTAGAAATATATATATATGTGATGTGCAATATGTTTCCATTTTAAGGAATATCAGCAAAAAAAAGCATACCCCTAGCCCAAGAATTGGCAGACTACCAGAGTTTATTTTGTTGAAACTGACGATTGTGTAGAGCTTCAGGCCCCAGAAGAAGAGGTTGACCCAAATGGGTTCATATATAGAGAAGTACAACATTTTCAACAGGAGTTCTCTCCCCTTCACAGGAGGTCAGTGAGACTGAGGGACAGAACCAATGCACAACAAAATTTTCAGCAGTCAGTAGTGAGGAATCAACAACAGAGCACCTGATACAAAATCGAGGAATCAGTGGAGAAGGAAGAGGAGGAACAATTCCTATTACCAACGGTAAGTAATTTTACGGAAAAGCATTATATCTGAAGTCATTGGACTTAAATTTTACAAATACAGTGCCATTAATATAATGGAACAACATGGAACACAACTTGCAAGGGGTCCTCAGTTTATCCTCATCAGGGATATTTAATACCACTGGTGTCACTATTTGAAAAGCTTTGTGAAGCTGACATTGGAGCAGCTCAAAGAGAGAATATTAAGGTCGGTGAGTACAAGCTCAGTAAGGAAGAGCAGGAAGCACTAACTGAACTCACTAATAATAACACCATAAGGATTATGAAACCAGACAAAGGGTGAAGAGGTGTTATAATGGATCAGCACCTTTACACAGTCAAGATCTTGGATTTCCTGTGAGTACTTTCTTTTAGTGTCACTAAATTAAGTTAATATTTCTAGCTGTAGACCAGATTTGCTCCTGGATGATTTTTTTTAGAATATCGGTTTAGTCCAGAAGAAATTATATATTTGAAAGTACAAAACCTTTGATTTCATCTTTATTTGGAATCTCTAAGGTCCATAAGTCAATCTTTGATCCTCTATGAGACCAATAGTGGCGGCAAGGGTCACAAAAACTGTGCCCTTGGCAAAGTTTGTGGGCCATCATTTAAAAGAATTTTTTGTAGATAAAACACGTTTTGAAGGATTTGTGGCATTTACTTAGAATATTAGCTGAATGTAAATATAACGAGAATGCTATCTTTTAAATTAGATGTAAAATACTTATTCTTTTCTATTCCCCATGAAGAAGGAATAAATTACTTGATTGAAGCACTAATGTTAGGAACTTAAATGTCACATGACTCAATCTATGTTTTACCAAGACTTATGGATCTGGTCTTGAAGAATAAGTTTGTGTGGTTTCACAAGCGACTATTTTAAACAAATAGCAGGACTGGCAATGGGGGCTTCTTCAGCCTCAGTTTTTGCAAATATAGTCCTGAGGTTATGGGAAATTAAGTTTATCTTTGCATCAGTAATCCAGCATTCTATCTTTAAGTATTTTATGTTTCTGGATGCTATACGCATGCTTGATAAATGAAAAAAAACAGAATTTTTGGACTATATTAATAATGGAACTAATGTTTTGTCTTTTACACACACTATAGGAATAGAAAGTTGTAACTGCTTAGCTACACATCTTTATAAAAATAAAGTAAGAAAACAATACGAGTCCTCCGTATACAGGAAACCAACCTACTTCAATAGTTTTCTCCATTTTGAAAGCAATCATCCACACTGGCAAAACAAAATTTGGTTAAAGGCCAGATGATAAGATTGTCGCGGTTGGTTACTGAGAATGAAAACTTGTTTAGGGAGTTTTCCATACTAAAACAAATGTTAAGAAAAAGGAATTGCCCCTCACAAATGTTAGATGAACAGGAAGCAAAGGTTTTAAAAGATAGAATGTCCCATTATGCCCCTTTATTGGGGAACCTAGATTTACAACTAAGAACAACTGTTACGGATCTTGAGAATAATAATAATTGTGTTTCAACACATGATTAGACTTCTTTTACCACAAGGAGTATAATAGAAAAAGCTGGAAGGGGTATTTGGGGCATTTGAGCTCACAGAAAAATTGGGATCATCACCTAAGATAGTTTACAGGAAAGGCAAGAATATTAAGAACATATTTGTAAAAAATAAAAATCAAGCTTAGCCAGAAACCTATGGGGTAAAATGAAAAAGTGTGGTGGTTGCAAAAAATGTAGATATATTTATGAGACTACATATGTGACAGTAGGGAACATTAATAGATTTTTTTTCTATACCAGGCAAGTTTGATTGTAATATGAAAGGGGTGATATATGTTGCACTATGTATCTCATGCCCATCATTTTATATAGGAAAGCAAAGAATTCTATTAAAAAAAAGAATACAGCACTGCAATTATGCTATCAGGAAAAACGACAGCACTAATGCTCTTTTTAGACAGTCTGTGAGTTGTCCTGTTTTTAAAAAATTGTGTTTTATGTCCTGGAAAATGTAACAGTGAATGACAGGGAAGGAAATTGGTCTTATTTAAAATACAGGAAAACCTATTGGCAGATACTTTTAAATGCGACGCAGAGTTTAGGAATTAATGACCATATATCTATAACAGTTTACTAGCTCTAAAAGCAGATGTAATTTGAGATCAGCATTCACTTTGGAAAAAACTTTTCTCACTGGTACAGAAATGATTTTTAAATTAAACAACATTGGTTTTATTATGAACTTTATTAGTTTTAAGACAACACCACATGTTTTGATAATACAGAAGGGGGATGTTACTTTGCCTTTGTCAATGCTCTTCCTCAGTTTTGAATGCTACTTTTTTGCCTGGACTTATTTTGGACTATTTTTATTTACAATTTATCTGCTAGCATGTTGGAATTATTGTCAAACTGGCATTGTGTTTTATGTAATACTGGTCCCCAATTGATAGCTGTTATTTGAAATCTGACATTCCTGATCCTGTTAGTGAGGCCTGCTTTGGATTACTAGGCCTTGCCAGCCTTTCCACAGATTTTCTAGCTGCATTTTGCTTGTTGTTGGGAGTCCTTGATGAGTGACTTCAACTTGTAGAGACTGAAGGATGTGAGGGAAGGCAATGTGTTGATAGTGGATGGTTTCTTCTTCTATGGAGGCATGAATGGGTGGCCATTTGGTTTCACTTTAGATGTTATCTCAGTTTTCCTGCTGCTACTATTATAGTCATTAAATGTCTGATTTCAGAATAGCATTGTTTGCTTCACAGAACCTATATGTATACTGAGTGGGAACTAACTTCTCACCAACAATGAAGTATTGGTGATTAATGAAGTTTGCCCAACAATTTTGTATATTTTGAGGGAGGACATTTTTGACAAATTTCTTGGGTGGCTATGGGAGCAAAATGTGCACCCCTTTATGCAAATCCTTTGTTGGCTGAATAGGAAATGCAGTTTGTTTTCAGTTCCCCATTTTATGACAAAATATTTTTGCATTTCAAATTTTTGGATGATATTTTGTTTTTTTTGGGAGGAAGATTTCACCACTTTATTAGATTTTATATCAGACATTAACAACCCAACTGAATTCTTAGACTTTAGTAACACCTTTGAATACATCAAGATGAGTTACCTTGACATTATGTTAGTGAAGGATGTTGAAAACCATTTATAGGAAGGAAATTTATTCTAATTCTTTTTTTGCATTTTAATAGTAATCACCCTTTGTTCCAAAAAAGGAATATAGTAAAAGGGCAGATGTTAAGAACTTTCTAAAATGACATCTGAATTGGACAACTTAACAGAAATGTTTATTGATGGGTATTATCCTACCTCTTTGTTGTATGATCTTAAAAAACAAATTGATGAGGGCAGGAAGACGAAGTATACCCCATTTTGGCATGTAGTACAAGGGACACACCTTTAGAGACTGTTGTTCCCTGGGTCAACAACAGTATTAATAAAATGGAGACTAACACTAACTTGAAGGGGGCTATGGTGGTCCCCTACAATAATGTCATACATAGTGTTGTTAGAATACCAAGGAGAACATGGGATTTGACCTTCTCACCAGAATTAAAGAAGAAGAAGAAGTTGGGTAATTTTCCATTGGTTACATATAGTAAAGGGAGAAATCTCAAAAATATTTTAGAAGGTGATACATAATCATTGAATGGGAAAGGTGCATGTAGTATGATGTAATGTGGTTCTTGTAAATATTGTGAATATATTAACAATGGTCCTTATGTTTGTGTGGAGAGTGAATTGTAATACTAATAATACTGTATAGTTGACCCTCATGTGCATCCTGTTTTTCTTTTTATGTAGGAAAAAAAACATAAGAAAATTGAAGGAAAGTATTTATTAACACATTTATGACATCCATAAAGGTAATGATAAGAATGCCCCATGTAGACATATGCAAAACTGCAGAGATTTTAACACATTTATTTTCTTTGTTATTGAGAGAGTGTTACACAGTCACAAAGGGGATGATTTTGAAACCAACCTTGAGATGAAGGAACTGTATTTGGCAAATAAGGTTAAACACATGTTATGAACCAGGTTTGAATAACTCTGTCCATTGTTATTGTCTTAAAAGACAGGGCAGAGACACTTTGACAATTAGTTTTTAATTGCTTTTGATGATATTGTTTAGGATTATATACAAAAATATTTATAAACTATCTCTTTTTTTTTTTTTTTTTTTTTTTTTTTTTTACTTTTTGTGAAGACTTTTTAGTGATGAGTGCATATTTTTCAGATCAATTATTCGTAAATACTTGTGAGATATGATTGGTAACACAATACTATTTAAGCATTTTACAAACAATTTGTTCTACTCTCTGATGAAGTTTGATTTAATACGTAGATGAAAATGCTTAGTGTTTTTATGTTTTGGTTATTAAATTATTAAAGTTGAAGCCCGGTTGCCATTATTTTTTTTCGTTTCATATTTTCAGAACTTGTTTTGAAATTAAATGATCATTTTCTGATTCACAGGTATTAGTCAGGAATCTATCATTAGTTTTTAAATCTACTGACCAAAAACATTATTTATCTGTTAGCATTTGTTTGCCAGGTTGGTCCAACTGGCAAAGAGGTTACCCCTTTTCAGCAGACACCTGGGGAGAAAAACTCTATAAACAGTTTGCACAGATAGAGTTGCACTGAAATATTATCAGTGAAATATTATCACATGCTTATGGTTTCATAAATAAACAGATGGTGGAACACCAGTGATAAGTGCAGGTATATAATTACTAGAATACGAAAGTTGTAAGAGTGGCTCATTGATACAGATGTCTTGAGTAGGAAGAAAGTGTTACATTGAGATAGGGAGAAATGGACTAGAAAGGAGAACATGGGACTAATTTAGCTGCAAGGCAACATTACTCTTTGCCTACTCTCTAAATGCAGTAGAAGAGTAGTCCGTTTCTCAGGGGTATAGTAAGTGGAATGTAGACAAAGTGTATTTTTTAGTCAGGGGTGAGTATATAGTTATGCCCCTGAAATTTAAGGTTTGCACATTGGCATATGACCTACTTTCTTGTATGCTGAAATCACTGCTTGATCATTTTGTGTCCGTTTTTATGTGTAAAATTTTCTTCTGTGTACTTACTTTTTATTATAGATAGGGACAGAAATATAGATGCCCCTTTTATTGTTGAATAATACCCAAAGGGGAGGGAGTGGGCAGTCCATGGGTTGGACTTGTAGCTGTCTTGGCTGAGGCTTTGCTAAAATCATGATTTTACAGCCGGTATCTTTTGGAAGTTATATCCACATGATGCTTTCATTGCCAGCTGTTGCTATCTGATCAGCATATGAAGCTTGCACGACTTTGAATTAGTGTGATTCATGAATATCTTGTAGTGCTTGACCACCCAGCAGAAAAATACATGCAGCTTTTCAAAGTGTTATGCAAGAGTCACCGTCATAGCCCCTCAGTAAATTAGCCAGGTAGTTTTGCTACTTCCTGAACAGTAATTACTCCCAATTATTATTTTCCATTTTGCCAGGAATTAGAAACCCTTTCCACAATTACTATTAAATTCTAGACTTTTTCAAATTATCGTCTAGATAATCACATAGCAATTCTAATGTACTTCATGAGTAATTCTTTATTAAACTTGGTGGTTTACTTCTGTTGTTGAGTACCTGTATATAGATAACCAAGGACTTCTGCGTGGCTCCCTGTCACAAGTGCAAGAACTGTAAATGAGTTTCTTGCTACTAGGAAAAATAAACTATGGGTAGTGTTCTGTACAAGCATATTCTGAAACTAATCGAATCCTAACATCCTAACACCGATGACTACAATAAATACTAGCTCTGTGGTCACTGTACCACAGGGTGTGGGCTACACTCCAAAATACAGGTCTATATTAGTTCCACGAAAGACGTATTCATCGAATACGTCTTAAGTGAACACTAGCTGCCAAAATTCACTTCAGCGAACCGTGGAAATTTTCCCACAGTTCACAAACACTTGGCCATCACTTCAACTTTGCCCTTTTCCCCACTATAGTGTGATCTTGGAATTGGTATATATAGTTAGGGCAAAGCCCCCCACTTGGGTGGATTTGATTTAGTCTATTGTGTGCTCCAGACAGTTGGTGGGTCAAGTGTTTGCAAACCATGGAAAAATTTCTGCTGATCGCTGAAGTGAATTTTGGCAGCTGGTGTTCACTAAAGATGTATTCGATTAATACTTCTTTAGCAGAATGAATATAGACCCCAAAATACTACAGTCTCAAATTTACATGCTATTCCCCAAATTTGCAGTTGTCCTTGACATTCCACAAATCACAGTTATGATACTTGTACAGAAAATCAACACCTGTTCCTCTTGTTTTTCAGTAGCACTTAAACAGCAAGTACACTTTAGCATACTTTATTGTGAAGCTGCCTTTTATTTTTTAGATTATTTTGGTTAAACTTTCAATTATCAGATTAAATTGGTCTTTGCCATTCCAAATATATTCCCAATTAGTTTTGGTATTATTCCTGATATATATCTGGAGCATGTTTTTTTATTTAAAAAGATTTTAAACAACTATTAGACAAACTAGTAGTAAATGGTGTTTTTTGAAGAGCAAAACAGCAATCTGCCTGGAGTTGGCCAGGGGGCGGGGGCGGGAATGAATCTCTCCATGTCTCTCTGCAAATCCAGCTATAAGGCATTTTGGGAGATATGAGATCTTTAGCATTGTCCAGAACTTTCTACTGTTCTGCAGCCACAGTTTTCAGAAATATAAGTATTTGGAGGTACCAAATCAGTTCTTCTAGACATATGACTATGTTCAATGTAACAAACCAAAAAGACAACTGCTAGTGACAAAATGAAGGAATCTGATATATCTATTTCCTATTTACATTAAAAAATGTTGATGTCTGTATATGAATATTTTACTGAAATTGGTTTTAACTACCAGAGAAAGTATTTGATCAACAATATTGAAAAGGTTGTAAACTAGAAGCTAGCTAGTGTGATATGCAGTTTTGACTGCAAGTGTACTTTTCTTTTTTTTTTTTTACTTTGTTTTCATATCTTTGAAATTGCTTTCATGCCAGATTTTTACTTTGGAACAAAAAATTAAGATTTTATAATTGCAGTGAATTAACAGGAATTTTGCTTAAAAAAGTAATGGACAGTTTAAGAACAAATGTTAGAGGCTTAGCCATAAATTAGGATACCATTTTGAAGAAGGAAAACAAAATTGTTTGGTTTTTGGTCCAACCAAAATTGAGTGAACTGTCTTAAGAGGTACAACCCTAAACAAAACTAATGGAGTGAAGTCAGTGGGTCATACGACAAAGGGAAAGAAAATGGCAGAATGGATGGGGTGTTACACAGGGGGCTGAGGAAAGAGAAATTGACGAAGAATGGAAGTGGCCAGGTAATTAGAATGTACATCAAAGGGAGGTATTCTGAAAGGGCATTTTTCTAACTTTCTAGTGACATTTTTATTGTTTAGTTTCTTTTGATGATTGTGTCTAAAGATGTCTGCTTTAGCTGTTTTGAGGATGCTACAAAAATTACATTGTACTAGCGAATACAGTTGTCTGAGTGGAGAAAGCAATACAATTCATAGATTAGTAACAGGCTAACTGCCCTTGTGGGTCATTTGAAGCCTAGACAATTACCCTATGTGAAAATCAAACCCTGCACCTTGTGTCTGTAAGGTGAACACCTTAAACATTATGCCAACTTCTACCTGGTAAGTGATCCTGATTATGATGGACACAGTGAAAGATTCTTTTTATGAGTTTTTGAAGAGTTAAGAGGATTATTTAACAGTAATATGCAACAGCAGCAGCACTATTTTGGGACTAGTGTAGACTATTTACATTATATGCTTAGTTTTGATTGTTAATAAATGCAATAAATAAATGAATGAATTCACTTTCAGACAGAATTGACTGACAGTAGTCATTGCAGGCCTGCTTATGTTGTGAGTTCCTACAATTCATATTACTAACTCCTGCACTGAGACAGATGAGAGCTATGTATTACCCAAGTACATTAATGTTTCTCATTGCATCGTTAGAGACTAAAATGATTGGAAGGAAATAGGTTCAAGTACTAGGTAAGGCTGTTTATTGTTTAGCTTGTATTTGCACATTTTCTGCAGATACCAAATCAATATCATTGATGACTGTAATGATTTCAGTGATAGGGTTGCCACTTTTGCAGGTGCCCCAAGTAGGAAATTTCTTGTTTTCAAAAAAGTCACTGTTGTAGAATTTGTTTTGTCTGCTTTACATCCTGCTAATGCTTTTCAGATCTGCTATCATAGTTCTGCAATATTTACAGACAAGTTAATAATGTTATTTTTGTGCAGGACTGGGGCAGTTGCCATTCCTTGTGTTTTTGCAGGACATAATTGCCCAAACCAGGACTATCCTGTGGAAAGAGGGGTGGGCAGTACCTATATCTGTCTGGCCAGTAAGCTTGGGAAACATTATTGTATTTTTGGAAATTCATCCATCCACAACCCCTTTTTCCAATTTTTGCACATGGGGTTAGGGTGCAACTTCAACAATGACAATTATCTAGAGCCAAGGTTTAGATCACCGAGTTGCTAGCCATGTCAAGGTAGTTCTTCCACACCATATACTCATGGCCAATTTAGAATGTTCAGTTCACCTACTGCATGTCTTTGGAATGTGGGAGGGCACCGGAGCACCCGGAAGAAGCCCATGTGAAGACAGGGAGGACATGCAGACTCCGCACAAAAGGCACAGTTACCCCAGCTATCACTCAAACCAGAGGACTTCTTGCTGTAAGGCAACAATGCTATCCTCTGTGCCACCATGCCATTCATTGAAATACTGGTATAAAATCCCCACATAGATGGACGAGACCATAGTTCAAGACCCAGCAGAGGCACTTTAACTGATTCTTACGTGCATCCATCCTGACAGAGAAGCTGTTCAGTTGTGACAGTGTGCTATCAGAAACTGCAGGTGTGCTGGGCACCTGGAGTCACAAATGCACGAGATGTTCAGCTGTCTTCTAATCACATGCACATTGACAGTGCTAAGTGTATGTTCATACAAATGTGAAGTAATGAGAAGTAATGCTCTGTAGAATCGGAAAAAGAAATGTGGTGTCGAAAAGGGATTTGTTGATTATAGATGATTGCTGACATGCTTTTTGAATGCCATAAGCTATAGCTATACAGGAAAATGGCAAATTATATCAATATAGTTACTTTAATTTAGTTCTAAATAAACATTTTACCCAGCAGTCATAAATAAATGGGCTTCTGTTCCTGCATTATAAAGTGCTGATGTTAAGCTAATGTAGCTAAATGGTAGCTCCACATTAAAATCACCTTGAGCTGGATGGTTTGTATGCCTGCATGATGTTTTTTCTGCTACATGGGTTTACACATTCTTGCTTATTTTAGAAACAGTTTGTCAAATATGTTAATAAAGCTCAGCTATGACTTTACTGTTGTTCTCTAACACTCCATTAATTAGCAGTTACCCCGGTTAAAAAGTTTAAGATGCTTATAGAAATTATTTATATATCAACCTAGCATTCAAACTCTGAATGATTATACATGGTGCATCCAGACGAGTCAACTTACCCTTGGTGCAGTAATGAGAGGACTTTCTTGGGAAATTGAGCTTATAAATAGACAAAACCATGCGTTTCGTAACGCACAGAAGTGAGAAAATGGTTTGTTAACTATGTATCTTAGACAGTGGACTGGATTCTGGTTAAGATTTTGCAAAGATGAATTACAAAGTATGTCTGTTTGGATGCTATTACAGTAATTAACTGAGCCATACCTCCCTGGACTACATGAAAAGAGACATGGAAGAGCTCTCTGATCACATAGCCCAGGCCAGTATGACCCTGACCCTGAGTAGCATCCTGCCCTCACCAAGAATGATACCACGGTATAAAGAAAAAATTCTCGATTTCAACAATTGGCTAAGTTTCTGGTGTCATTCAAAGGGGATCCAGTGTCTGTCCGCCTGGGATGACATGCTCGACAAGCCATGCTGCTTCGCTAGAGATGGCTTTCACCTGTCACCCTTAGGCTTTTGAATACTGGCCAAGGCTCTTGCCACCCCCATAGTGCCTTTTTTAGGCAAGGCTCAAAAGACAAACACACCACCGTAAATAGCACAAGTAACAAAAAACTGAGGGTAATGCTACTCAGTGCCAGAAGTCTAAACCTCAAAATGCATGCACTTGAGGCACTCCTCAGTATGGAAAAAGTCTTTATATGTGCAGTAACAGAAACCTCGTGTAAGGCTCCAGAGAGCACCCCAGCACTACCAGGCAACAACTCATACCATACATTTCGGCCACAGAACCTGAACCGAAATACAAAAGGTGGGGGCGTATCCATATTCATTAAGGATACCCACACCTCCAGGTTGGTGGCACAGCACAATGTTTCAGAGATCATCCACGTGAAACTAACAATGGACAAAACTGCAATTCAAATTGTAGCTTGCTACAGATCACCCACCATGTTCCAGGACTCCCATTCTGCATTTCTGGAAACACTGGGAAACATAAAGGTCCTACCAAACACCCTAATATTGAGTGATTTCAATTACCCAAACATTAAATGGGAGAACTACTCCAGTACTGACTCCCTTGCCCAACATTTCCTAGAATTTATAAACTCAAACACCCTGGTTCAACTGGTCAACACTCCCACAAGAGGTGACAATATATTGGACCTGGTCATCACCAACATGGGCGACCGGTGTTCCACACCGGAGGCCAACCCCTTGCTGGTTAGATCTGACCATAAACAAATCACTTTGTATATCCACATTCTGCCCCCACCCCCAGACAAGGAAACCACCGTGAAAAACTTTTCAAAAGCAAACTTCACGTTACTTAAGACCGAGGTGGAAAGTTTCAAAGCCCCCATGCTAAAGGATAACACTGTTCTAGCTGCAGAATCCTTTACAAATGCATTCTACGGGCACCTACAAGAATGCATAGATCGTGCTATCCCAAGCAAAACCAAGACTCACTCCTCCAAGAAAAGGAAGCCAGTCTGGTGGACTCCTGCCATAAACAAACTATACAATAGAAGGAGGAAACTAGTGCAGAAAAGAGTAAAACCCCAAGAAGGGAAGACATCCCTGATCAGTATCAACAAGAAACTACGATCCCTCATAAAATCATCCAAGGCGAGCTTCAAAAGAAAAATTGCCAAGGACTCCAAAGATAACCACAAGGTATTCTTTAGCTATGTCAAGAATCTAAGTGGCAATGCTCAGATCTGCTCAGACTTAGTGCAGAATGGCACAAAATACACTGAACCGACCAATATCACCAACATCCTGACAGACAGGTTCAGCGCAAACTTCACCCCCCTCTCACCCCCAAAAGGGCCCATAACCATACCAGAAGAATGTAAAGTCCCTGAAATCACAGACACTCAGGTTAAAACAGCCCTCTCCAAAGCCAAAAACACAGCATCAATGGGACTGGACGGTGTCCCAGGCTGCGTCCTACACGAGCTCGAAGACGAACTAAACCCTCACCTAAACACACTGTTCAAACTCAGCCTCTCCACGGGCTATGTACCCATAGAGTGGCACACAGCAACGGTTATTCTGCTCCACAAAGGTGGAGCCAACACAGACCCTGGGAACTATCACCCTATAAGCCTGACTAGCTTGGTCTGCAAGGCTATGGAGTTCATCATGGAACTCATTAACAAAGACATTGGGAACCTCCAAACACTGGACCCTACCCAGTTCGGCTTTGTTAAGGGCAGATCATGCCTCCTAAACCTGGTTGACTTCTTTGAGACAGTTACCAAGGCTATAGACAAGGGAAAGGTGGCACACACAGCCTAGCTTAGACCTCACAAAGGCCTTCAACACCATTCCCCATTCTGGTATTATAGACAAGCTCACCAGCCTGAACATAAACCCCGTATGTCACAAGATGGGTTGCCAACTGGCTCACGGACAGAACCCACATGGTGAAAGTTGCGGGAGCTAGGTCCGACTCTAAACCGGTTACAAGTGGCGTTCCCCAGGGTCAGTCTTAGTACCCCTGCTGTTCGGCATATACTTCTCAGAGGTACAGGCAAGCACAGGGGGACTATGGCTGACCAACTTCGCAGACAACTGCAAACTAAGGGCTATAATTGACTTTCCTGCTGACACAGACATCCTCCAAAAGGGTCTCACTGAGATGGATACCTGTTGTCAAAATCATGGCCTCAAGCTAAATGCTAAAAAGTGCATAGTCATCCCCTTTGGAAAAAACAAAGTACCCACAAACTACCGCATAGGTGGTAGTCCCCTAAATATGGAAGACATAATAAGGAATCTGGGGACCCAAGTAGACAGTAATCTCACCTTTGATAATCACATTGCCAAAGTGGTTATAAAATCCTTCTACGTGGCCCAACTAATCACAAAAGGGTTCGCATCCAGAACAAAAGAGGTCATTGTGCCCCTCTACTCATCACTCATCAGACCCATCATAGAGTACAATGTCCTATTTGGGATGTACATTATAAGACACCTGCAACAGCTGGAAAGACCACAGAAGTACCTCACCAAGATCACTGGCCTCAAGCAGATGCCCTATGCAGCTCAACTGAAGAAACTCCAGCTGTACTTGGTTGCATACCGCCTACTCAGAGGTGATCTCTGCCTGACATACAAGGCCATGCCCAACCCAGAACTGATGGACATGCTCCATCTAAAGAAAACCTTATCCCCTCGAGCCACATGCTCTAGGGATCTAAACCTCACCACAACAATAAATAGGACGTGCTGGAGGGATAGATTCCTGTCCCAGAGACTTCCCATGCTTTGGAACAAGATTCCAATCTACATTAGGCAGAGCTTCTCACTAACACACTTCAAAAGAAACCCTGACGAGTGGATGGGAAACAGAAAGTTTACTCCAAGGATCACTTCAGTGGCTGTGCTGGACAGAGGTACAGGGAACTAATCTAAGGGAGCAGCGAAAGCCAACACATTCTGGCTAGGCTTATAAATGCCTTTGGCCAGATAGCCTAGTACCTACCTATGAACCTATGTTAAAAGAAGATGAAGGATTATATGGCGTCATAAAGATTTCTGAACTACAAATTGTGCTTATATGATGTTAGGTAGTTATTAGGCAAAATTGCCACTGACTCTAAAGGCAACCACAAAGCATTCTATAGCTATGTTAAGAATCTCAATGATAACACTCAGATCTGCTCTGAGTTGCAGCACAATGGCACTAAATATACAGAACCAACTGATATTGCCAGCATCCTGGCAGATAGGTTCAGTGCTAACTTTACCCCCCTCTCACCTCCTAGAGGGCCCATGTCTATACCGGAAGAATGCAAAGTTCCTGTAATCACGGCTTCACAGGTAAAAAAAACACTCTCCAAAGCCAAGAACACAGCATCCATGGGATCTCACAATATCCCAGGCTGCGTTCTACACAAACTACAGAACGAAATGGCACCCCACCCAAGTACCATGTTCAGTCATAGCCTCACCTCAGGCTTTTTGCCCACTGAATGGCGCACCGCGAATGTTATCCCACTCCACAAAGGGGGAGCCACGATAGACCCCAGGAACTACCGCCCCATTAGCCTGATGATCCTAGTCTGCAAGGCCATGGAACCTATCATCATGGAACTCATAAACCAAGACATTGGTAATCTCCAAACTCTGGACCCCACCCAGTTCGGGTTTATAAAAGGCAGATCATGTCTCCTAAACCTGATAGACTTCTTTGAAGCAGTCACCAAAGCCATAGATGAGGGTAAGGTGGTTCACACAGCCTATCTAGATCTCGCCAAGGCTTTTGATACCATCTCCCACTCTGGAATTATAGATAAACTCACTAAACTAGGTATAAATCCCTATGTCACAAGATGGGTTGCCAAACTGGCTCATGGACAAAACCCACACTGTGAAAGTAGCAGACTCCAAATCCAACTTCAGACTAGTGACACGTGGAGTACCACAGGGTTCAGTCCTGGGTCCTCTCCTGTTTGGTATCTACTTCTCTGAAATACAGGCCAACACAGAAGGTCTTTGGCTAACGAAGTTTGCAGATGACTGCAAACTGGGAGCCATAATCGAAACTCCTAACGATGTGGGCTTCCTACAAAAGGGCCTCACTGAGACAGATGCCTGGTGTCAAAGCCATGGCCTGAAGCTCAATGCCAAAAAGTGCATTGTCATCCCCTTTGGTAAAAACTCTGTACCCATGAACTACCACATAGGTGGTAGTCTACTTAACACCGAAAGTGTGATAAGAGACCTTGGGACACAGGTGGACAATAGTCTCACCTTTGATAATCACATAGTCACAGTGGTCAGGAAATCCTTCTACGTGGCACACCGCATCACAAAAGGTTTCTCATCCAGAAAAAAAGAGGTCATTGTTCCCCTCTACTCATCACTTATTAGTCCCATTATAAAGTACAGTGCCCCTTTTGGTATGTACCTCACAAGACATCTACAACAACTGGAGAGGCCACAGAAATACCTCACAAAGAGGATTACTGGCCTCAAACGGATACCCTACCAGACCGTCTCAAAAAACACCAGCTTGACTCCGTTGCATATTGCCTACTCAGAGATGATCTCTGTCTAACATACAAAGCTATGTCAAACCCAGAGCTGTTGGACATGCTCCACTTAAAGAAATCCCAATCCCTCCAAACTACACGCTGTAGGGATCTAAACCTTGTCACTACAATAAACAACATGCTGTAGGGATAGATTCATGTTCCAGAGACTTCCCATACTCTGGAACAGACATGTCAAACAGAGCTCCTCATTAGCACTCTTCAAGAAAAATCTTGATGATTGGATGGGAAATAGGAAATTGACCCCGGGGATCACTTTTGTGGCTCTGCTCGACAGGGGCACAGGAATATAATTTTCTTGGTTGGCGAAAGCCAGGGAACCTTTTTGGCTAGGCTTAAATAGGCCCTAGGGCCAATAGCCTAGTACCTACCTATGAACCTATGTGGTCCAGGAGACCATTAATGAGTCTAGCCCAAGTTTGAAATGGCTTTAAGGCATTGTCTGGCTAAGTGACTTGCTCAAAGTCACACAGTAGACCATGGGAATCAAACACTGTACTACACCAAGTAGCTCCTTAACAGCTCACAGCTTTAATCCTCTTCACCATCTGCCAGTCTGCAGATGTAGCATATTTGGCTCAATATTGAATCTGTTACTTAGTATGTAGTAAGTACAATATATACAGAATGATATTATTAGTTTTTTTAACGTCTTATTTAATTATAGTTTTAAAATGAAGGTGCATGGATCGTGAAATCCCAAACAAGTTTTATCATTAGTATTTGTGATGTACATTTGGCAAGTGTAGCTATCAGGAGTTCCGAATTTGTTACACACTTGTTCTGTATCAAAAAGTGTTAAGTGCTGTGCTGCCATTTGCCTTTTAACTAACAGAAGTGATATTACATTAAAATTTTTTAGCTTTTTTTTTTGTTTGAGGTTGTAGAACTCCAGTTAGGTATCCTGTTGCTGCCCTCTTGTGGTTGCTTTGCACACAAGTAGTCATATAGCGGCATCAATAGGTTTGGAAAGATCTGCATTTATCATGTAACACATACCTCTCAAATGCCCAGACGTTTATTGACTGTCCCGATTTTTGCGGGCAAACCACAGAGGGCTGAACTCACTAACTAATGGCAGACATTTCAGTTTCAGAATTCAACAGGCTAAGATGTCACAAAGACACCGGGACACAAGCATGGTGGTGATACCTTTTAATGTACCAGCTGTAAAGGTTTTGCTATTACTCGAGCTTTTGAGCTGGCTTAAGCCCTTTGTCAGGAGTTAAGTTACTGATGATAAATGCAGGCTTAAATATCCACTTGTGAAAGAGATGAAAGGGAAGTACTTCATTTATTTCCACTTGGCTAAGAAAAAGAAAACTTGAAAAATGCCATGGTGGAAAATATCCAGCTCTTGCTACACCTCTGAGACACAGTATGTCTGTGTGTGTCTGTGTGTGTGTGTGTGTGTGTGTGTGTGGGTGTGTGAGAGAGAGATCTTGAAAGTGAAGAACAGGGTCAAGTCGTGTTATAAAATCAAAATTTGGCAAATTACATTGCAATTAGTGCTCATCGAGCAGAGAAGTTAACAATCAGATGTCATGCAATATCTTTTAATGGAGCAACATAGTTTTGCAATTACATGTGCTTTCATAGGTTCATAGGTTCATACTAGGCTATCTGCCCGAGGGCATTTACAAGCCTAGCCCATAGTTTTGTGGCTTACGCCACCCCTTTAGTATGGGGAACTATACCCATTATTTTGCTGTGCCTCTGTTGAGTAGTGACACTGAGGTAATCCCTGGGGTATATCTGCGATCTCCCATCCATTGGTCAAGATTTCTCTTGAACAAGGCCAGCGAGGTGCTCTGCCTCACATATACCGGGATTTTATTCCACAGCATAGGGAGTCTTTGGGTGATGAATCTATCCCTCCAGCACGTCCTATTAATAGCCGTGTCGAGGTTTAAGTCTCCCGCCCTTGTGGCTCTGACGGATCTAGATTTTTGAGGTGAAGCATATTCATCAAATCTGGGTTTGACATGGCCTTGTATGTTAGGCAAAGGTCACCTCTGAGCAAGCGGTGGCGACTGAATAGAGCTGGAGTTCTTTCAGTCGGGCAGCATAGGACAGATGTTTGAGACCCTTTATCCTTTTGGTGAGGAACTTTTGTGGCCTCTCCAGCTGCTGCAAGTGTCGGGTCAGATACATTCGAATGGGGCATTGTACTCAATCATTGGTCTGATGAGTGATGAGTATAGGAGACTATGACCTCCCTTGATCTAGATGAGAATCCCTTCATGATAAGGTGAGCAATGTAGAAGGTCTTCCTAACTACTTTAGCTACATGGGTGTCGAATGACAGACTACTATCAACCTGGGTCCCCAGGTCCCTGATAACTTCTTCTGTACTCAGTGGATTGCCACCTATTTGGTAGCTAGGGGTAACCTTGTTTTTCCCGAAGGGTATGACTATGCATTTTTGGCATTTAACTTTAGGCCATGGCTCTGGCACCAGTTATCCGTTTCTGTGAGACCCTTCTGAAGGATATCTGTGTCAGATGTGTTTTCTACTATGGCCCAGTTTGCAGTCATCTGCAAACTTTGTCAGCCATAACCCTCCTGTGTTTGCTTGTACTTCGGAAAAGTAGATGCCAAACAAGAGTGGGCCCAGGACTGAGCCCTGTGGTACACCACTTGTGACAGGCTTTGAGTCTGACATGGCGCCAGCAACTCTGACCCTGTGGGTTCTGTCACTCAGCCAGTTTGCAACCCATCTTGTGATGTATGGGTTAACATTTAAGCTGATGAGTTTTTCAATGATACCCGAGTGGGGTATTGTATCAAAGGCCTTCGCCAGATCGAGGTAGGCTGTATGGACTGCCTTTCCCTCATCAATGGCTTTGGTGACTTTCGAAAAAGTCAACCAAGTTTAGAAGGCATGATCTGCCTTTGACAAAGCCAAACTGGGATGGATCCAAAGTCTGCAAATTCCTATGTCTTTATTTATGAGGTCCATTATGATCCTCTCCATGGCTTTGCAGATAAGGCTTGTCAAGCTAATGGGCCGGTAATTTCCAGGGTCGGTGGAGGCACCGCCTTTGTGAAGTGGGACCACAGTTGCAGTGCGCCACTCCTGGGTGCGTATCCAGAGGTAAGACTATGATTAAACAGCTGTCCTAGCTGTGGGTTTAATTCCTCGTTGAGTTCGTGGAGCACACAGCCGGGGACACCATCAGGTCCCATGGATGCTGTGTTTTTTGCTTTGGAGAGAGCAGTTCTCACTTGGGCGTTGGAGATGTTTGGGGGCTGCAATCGCTTGGTATAGATATCTCTCCTTTTGGGAGAAGTTTGCACTGAACCTGTCAGCCAGTATGTTGGCAATGTCTGTAGGATCAGTAATCTTCACATCATTTTGAACTAGTTCTGAGCATATCTGGGAGTTTCCTCCCAGGTTTCTAACATAGCTAAAGAAGGCCTTATGATTGTCTTTTGAGTCTTTAGCTATTTTTCTCTCAAAATTTGCTTTGGATGATTTTATGAGAGCTCTTAGTTTTTACTTATAGTGATCAAGGGTGTCTTACCTTTTAAGGATTTTGCTCTATCTTGTAGTAGCTTCCTCCTTTTGTTGTAGAGTTTGTTTATGGCTGGGGTCCACCAGAGTGGACGCTTGCCTTTGGTACAAAGAGTCTTTGTTTTGCTTGGGATTGCCTTATCCATGCAGTCCTGCAGGTGCTGGTAGAAGGCATTTGTAAGTGATTCAGCGGCTTGAGTACTGTTTTCCGTCGGCTCGGGGCCTTAAAGGAGACCACACTAGTCTTTAGAAGTGTGAAGTCGGCTTCGAGAAGTTCTTTACTGTGGTCTTTTTATTTCAGGTGGGGTGGGATGAGGACCTCCAGCGAGATTAGTTTGTGATCTGATCTCACCAGTGAGGGGTATACTTCGGTGTTGAACATTGTGCTCCCATGTTCGTGATGATGAGATCAAGTATGTTTTCTCCTCTTGTGGGGATGGTGACTAGTTGTTCCATGGCATTTGAGTTTATGAATTCCAGGAACTTTTGGGCTAGGGTGTTTGGGCTTGAGTAGTGTTCCCAGTCTATATTAGGGTAATTGAAGTCACCTAGTATGATGGTGTTTGGTGATACATTTATCCTCTAGTGTTTTCAGGAAGGCCATGTGAGGTTCCTGAGTTTGTGAGGGTGGCCTGTAACATGCTACAATTTGCAGAGCAGTCTTGCCTATGGTTAATTGCACCTGGATGGTGTCCGATGCATCGTGCGTTGCCACCAGTCTTGAGGTGTGGGTGTCTTTGATGAATATGGATACCCCCTCCTTTCTTGGTATTGTCCAGATTTTGGGGCGGAACGCATGATAAGAGGTAAAACCTGATAGTGCTGGGGTGCTCTCAGGAGCCTTGAACCAGGTTTCTGTCACTGCACAGACATCGATGTTCTCCATACTGAGAAGGGCCTCGAGTGCGTGCATTTTGAGATTTAGACTTCTGGCATTGAGCAGCATTACCCTTAGTTTTTCCTTTTTGTGTTCTAGGGTGGTAGGTTTAGAATTTGAGCCTTGCCTAAAAAGGCACTATGGGGTGGCAAGAGCCTTTGCCAATATGCGGAATCCCAGGCGTGACAGGTGCAAGCCGTCCCTTGCGAAGCAGCGTGGCTTGCCCAGCATGTCATCCCAGGCAGACAGACATTGGATCCCCTTTGAATGACACCAGAGTTTAAGCCAATTGTTAAAGCTGATCATCTTATCTCTGTATTGTGGCATCATTCTTGGTGAAGGTAGGATACTGCTCAAGGTCAGGGTCATACCTGCCTGGGCTACATAATCAGAGAGCTCCTCAATGTCTCTTTTCATGTAGTCCAAGGAGGTACGTCTCAGGTCGTTTACACCAGCGTGGACAATGACTGAGTCATATTTGTACCTGCTGTTGAGAGACCTGAGTGCTTGCGTTATGTGGCGGATTCTAGCGCCCGACAGGCAGCTTACTGTGATCTTCTCCTTACTCAGTCTGGTGGGCGGGACGTCAGTGTGTCTGACTATGGAGTCACCAATGACTAGTGTGTCTGGCATTGTGTTTGGCCTTAAGGGCTGTGACTGTTTGACACTCTGACTGTGAGGTCTATGTGTTGCAGGTGTTGTGTTCTGAGGTGGTGGTTGTTTGGGTGTCTGCTTTGGTGGCCTCTGCTGTTTTGGTAGATTTTTGATCAGAGCCGCCGAGTATGTCTTTGTGTGTTTATGTATGATTTGAGGTTGTGATGGTACTATGTGAGACTGGGTCTATAGTGTGTGTGGTAACCTTCTCCTCCTGACTGGTCTTGCCAGTCCTATGTTGAGAGAGCTCAGCCTCCAGTTTGGCCGTATAGTTGCATCTCTCGCATGTATTTGTGTTTTGTGGGAGGAGGAGAGGGTTGTCTGTGTACATGAGGCAATTGTAACATTGCCTCAATATTCCCAGGTTCACCAGCTGAGCAGGAGAGGACACTAGCAACTGATCCCTCGACATGCTAGAAGGACTAGACAAAAAACTTTAAAAGAGATTCCGGGGACGTGAGTGACTGAGAAATGGGGTTTGCCTTTTTGGGGTGCTATCTATAAGAGTGCCGTATCAAGGTAATAAGTACTGTAGGAGCAAGTGCTAGGTTTAACAGATAGAGAAAAGTCTACTTGGAGTCAAGTAGAGATGATCTTTTTAGGTATTAGAGAAAGTGCTAGTAACAGGGATGCTTAAAGGTAAGATTGAAAAGAATGCACTCTGCAGTGTGCACTAGAGAAGTTAGATATGAAAGTAGGTAACTTGAGTTTTACCTGTTTAAAAAGTTAAGGTTTAGTGGAGAGTTACTATTTTTAAAACAGCAAGATGGACTGAAAGGGGTGGTTACTTTTGTATTTTGGTACTATGAAATACTGTAGGATGGCCAATAAATTTAAATAATTGAAGGGGTGGGATTTCAAAAGTGATGGTTTTGTGATTACTCACATAAGCCAGTGAAAGTAGAGAGCTGGCATGAGTCCTTCATCAGAAGTTAAGTTACTGATGATAAATACAGGCTTAAATAAATATCCACTTGTACTTAGAAAGGGAAGTACATTATTTCCAATTGGCTAAAAAAATGAAAACTTGAAAAATGCCAGGGTGGAAAACATGCAACTCATGCTATACAACATTGATGGACAGTGTGTGTGTGTGTGTGTGTGTGTGTGTGTGTGTGTGTGTGTGTGTGTGTGTGTGTGTGTGTGTGTGTGTGTGTGTGTGTGTGTGCGTGTGTGCGTGTGTGCGTGTGTGTGTGCGTGAGCTCGTGCATGTGTGAGAGAGAGAGAGAGACAAAGTGTACAGCAGGCTATAAAATCAAAGTTTGGCATATTATCGTTAGTTTTCACTGAGCAGAGAAGAAAACTCTCGCGGACACTGCTCTGACATTTAATGAGACATTAAATCTCAAAACAAGAGATGCAAAGGGAGATTAGTTAAATCTAGGAAGGAAAACAAAGTATTATAATTTGTAAGCTGTTAGTCTGTCTAAACAAGCCATCGAGACAGACTAACATCTTACAAATTATAACTTTTGGTTTCCTTCTCTGGATTTAACTAATCTCCCTATACAGCTCTTATTTGAGATTTATTGCCTCATTAAATGTCAGAGCAGTGTCCGCAAGTGTTTTCTTCTCTGCTCAGTGAAAACTAACGATGATGTAGCATGCCAAACTTTGATTTTATAGCATGTCTTTAGCCTGCTGTACACCTTGTCTCTCTCTCTCTCTCTCTCTCACATGCACGAGCTCACGCACACACACACACACACACACACACACACACACACACACTGTCCATCAATGTTGTGTAGCATGAGTTGCATGTTTTCCACCCTGGCATTTTTCAAGTTTTCATTTTTTTAGCCAATTGGAAATAATGTACTTCCCTTTCTAGGTACAAGTGGATATTTAAGCCTGTATTTATCATCAGTAACTTAACTTCTGATGAAGGACTCATGCCAGCTTGAAAGCGCGTGTAATTGCAAAACTATGTTGCTTCATTAATAGGTATTGCATCACATCAGTGTTCCAGCATCTGTTTTTTTTTTTGTTAGTGGACCAACATGATATTTATTTATTTATTTTTTTCCTTAGGTTGAAACGTAAGATTTAACAAAGAAGAAACTTTACATCAGCATTGTTTTCACAGACCAAATCAGAAGATGACTGGCTCCATTGTACATGCCAGTATCAATATTACAGAGAAGTAGATGGCTAATATCTTTAACAGCAACAGTGATTATTTCCAATTACTATGGCATGTTTAATGTGCACATTTGCCTGATGTTCAGGTGGTTGGGGGGGTGGTGGTAGGTGGATGGACTTGGTAACTTGTCACCTCCATGATGCAGAGGGATAAATCCATATCTGTTTCCCAGATAATCTGGGATTGATTAGCGGCCAGGGCATAGAAGGAGTTAGCAAGGTTGGTGGGAGTGAATGGATGATGCCAGCTCACCATTCCTGGGAGGCAGGACTTACCTCATTTTTGTTTTCCAGAAAATCCTGGGAAAATTCATGAGGTAAGCAATGGGTCAGCCACTTATAGGCAGAATGCACCACATAAGGACTGGGTGAGTTGTATGCAAAGGCCTGCCAAGCTACTCCATGCATTGTAGGTAGTGTGATGTGTGTATGGAAGTATGTGCAATATGGCTCGCATTGTCTGCTTCACTGAAGCATATGGCACTGCAAATGTGGGGGTAACTAAAGAAAATCAATCCCATGATTGCTTGCGTGGCAGTGCAGCAATGGGCACTCACTGTTAAGTAGATATAGAGGATGAAAATAATAAAATATAAATAATTAGATAAGGAATACCCATGAAAAATAAGTGGTGAGGGTGTCTTGGGAACATCTAGCAGATGCTTTTTTGTGGAGTAAGTGCAACATCCACTCCTTAAGAGTTCTAGATACCAGCATAGATTAAAGACATGGACTTTGGTCCCTCTTCAAACTTCTGTAACCTATGCAGCAAAAGGGGCCTCTGACCAAAAGATATCCAGTGCTTTTCATTATGGTCACCTGCTTATGGGTGTCAGTAGTGAGGATGCTATTAAGTTAAAGAAAGGTGTCCATCCAGTGCTTGCAGGAAAGTCTCCAAATCTGAGACTGAGGTACAGAGATAAAAGGAAGACATAAGCTATTTAATGAAAATATGGATGTGGGATTGGTTATAGCACAACCATGGAGAGTGACTTTGCATGGTTTCAAATAAATACTGGTAAACCATCCAGCATCTCAGGAGGATGATGTGTAGCCCTGTCCCAACTAATTTCATCAGGACTGCCAAAACACTGACATTGAATGAGGAATCTTTCAGGAAATCTAAGAGGAACACTTTAAGGAGCCTCTGAAATAAATGTGTGTACCTTCCTATGAGGTGGCTGTTAGAAGGAATTGAAGGGATGGAATTGGGTTCATTTCTTTGAAATAATGTCACTTTGGCAGTTTTGGGATGTGCTGCTGGACTGAATTAAATTTATCCAGAAATAATAAATGTGCAGGAGATTGTTGGTGTGCCATGGTTAATGCTTTGTTTCTATATTGCATGCAGGATGGAGACAATACATGTCCACTGGCAAACTGGGGTTGAAGTCCCAGTTTTTAGAAAAGTGGATAGAATGGTGAGTTCCAGTTATAAAAGGGATCGTAATCCTGAGCTTCCATGAGAAAAGCATATGCCAAAGTACTGAAACTCCATCTGATAAGTGAGCAATATGTATTCTGTCTTTACTGTGAAAGATTGAATCAACAATGTCCTTATATGGTTATTGGAAAGGTTATGGGAGTTCACAACTGTAGCCCAAATGCGTTTTGTGGTGTTAATGAAGACATATGGCTTTGCACCCCAGAACATATTCTTGGAGGTGCCAGTAATTACTCCTAGGGCTGCTGCTGTGTGCCATTCTGCCCTGTATTTGTGGAGCAAAAGTTGGGTCAACAATCCTGGCATTAAGCCAGATACATTCAGGGTTAGCCTAGGTCTTCACCAGTTATCTCCTTGTTTGTTCATCATATTTATATACAGTATATCAAGGTCTAAAGAGTCTCAGGTTTGGGGATGTGAGACTTGCATCTTTTTTGTCTGCAGTGTTGTCTTCTCGGTCTCATGTTACTGTGATGTTCCTGTGCACTACAGTCAGTAAGGTGCTTTGTGTTAAGAAGCTGTGATGAAAATTAACATTTCTAATCTTGAGATCAGTTCTTTTCCGCTCTCTGCAGATGGGAGGGAGCACATCTTTTCCAGTTGGAGAAGCTGAAATATCTCTGGATGGTCACAAGTTAGGACAGAAGTGGATCAAAAGAGTGACCAGTGGAAACATGCAGTGGTATCAGCATAGCAGGCATTGTACTGAACTATTGTGGTAAAACAAGAGCTGTGAATTAGGAGGGAGCCATCATTTTACTGGCCATCTTATATCTCCATCTTCACTTACAGTCACAGTTATTGGCTAGTGATGGAAAGGATGATACTGCAGATAGCTGTGGAAGTTAAGTTCTTCTGCAGGCTAGCTGGACCTACTATCTTAGACAAAGACTGGAGTTTGGCAGTTGGGGAGGGCAGGAGTAGAGCAGCTGCTCTTCTGGATTGACTGGATTTAGTTGAGATGGTCAGGATACCTACTGACAATGCATTTTGGGGTCTACCTTTGGAGATGTACCAGCATGGCCTACTGGGGGGAGTGACGAAATAGACTTGAGGACACATTGCAAAGATTATATCATTCAGCTAGCCTGTGAATTTATGGAGAACCAACAGAATAGCAGGAAACAGTGTCTGTGGGTAAGGATCTCTAGTCTGCCCATTCAGCTTGCTGTCACTGTAATCCTCATCAGGACAAGCAATTTAGAAAATGGATATGGCTGGAAGTGCTTATTTATTTTTATTTTATTTATTTTACATTTGTTAACCGGGCTAGTCCAACTGGATACATGTCCATTTTCAGTGGAGGCCCGAGGAGAAAAGCTCCACTACAATCTACTAAAACAAGTTAAAAATGTCACACAGTGCAGGAACACAAAATTATACAATACTATAGAACATACATTATACAATACTATAGAACATACATTAAACCTGCTACAAGTTATATAAGCATAAGCAATAGAGTTCAGTATGAGGCTTAGTAGGAGACAAAAAGTCAAGTTAAATAAACAACTAGGGTAGTGTATTGCGGCATTGTAAGAAGAGAGAAAAAAAATAGATATATTTCTATTTTAAGAAAGAGTCACAGGGACACTTATGAAAAGGGAACTCAGGTGAGCTGGAAATGAGAAAAAGAAGTGAGGGGATGAAAGAAGCAGATGACTGAAAGAAAAAAACGGTTAGTCAGGGTTGTTACAAGAGCATAGCCAGTGATTGGAAAGGAAAAGTTTTATTCTATTGTTCACTTATGCAGTAAAACACACTTTTGCTTTCAATAATGAAAGGTTATAACAAGTGAGTAAGTGAAATTTACGTCCAAGTATACATTTTAGAAAAAGACCCTTTTCTGATATTTTACTCTAATTTATTCTAAATAAAACCCCTTTAGTGATACCAAAAGCATCTGATGTGTCATCTTCTTGGAAAAAAACAAACTGTGCACAACCTAATCATATAGCTCAGCAGAGCTTGTAGCAGTGTCCTGGCGTCCCGTTACTAGTGTGCCCACCACTTCCCTTTCACACAGTACTGAGAGTACTTCCCCCACCTGTGCTGGTTACCTGGGAGGTCTCACTCTCTAACACTCAAGATTGCAGCTTAGCGACAATTTATCCAAAGTGACCACAGTTTCCCTTTTACACAGTACTGCAAGTGCTTTCCTACTTGTGTTGGTTTCCTGGGAGGTCTCACCCTCTAATGCTCAGGATCCCGGCTTGGCTACAATTAATCCGAAGAGATCACGGTGTATGTCCTTCCAATTTTCTCCACAGTAAATGAAGATCTAAACAATAGAAACCTTCATCCTCCTTAGGATAGTGGTCTGCACACTAACAGGGATGCTTTAGTTTTAGAAATCCCCTCCTCCCACACCCGAAACATTTGTTTTACTATTTTCTCATTCTGGTCTGATCTCAAGTATTACAAACACTTAAGCAGAGTTTAAAAAATTATACTTTCAGTCTGTTAATATTCAGTGGACTGTTTTACTTGCAATGATCTGCGGCATGGCGGTGTTACTGATAGTTTTGTTTTTGTTATTGTTTCTGCTCACTTGTCTGCCTCATGGTTCACTTGTCAGTGTGTTTTTGTTCTATTTTTGCTACAGATTTGTTTTACTACAGTATACTTTTTGAACCGTATCTTACATCAGCTTAATGTAGCCCCTCCCCTTCTCAGCCTCCTAACCTAAGTTTACTTATTCTCTGGAGGCTAAGGGCGCCATTTTTAAATGCATCTCAGCAGGGCTTGTAGCAGTGTCCTGGCTTTCCGTTACTCATGTGCTCGCCACATAAGTCATTTACTACAAATCTTGCTATTGGTGTGTGTTTTATATTGTACATCAATTTCTGTTTATTACAGTTTGCCTGTTGTTGAGTGGAGCAAATGACTTTTCATTCTGCATCTATGAGACTGTAAATCAATTTGTATCAGTGTACTGCTTTCTCAATATGCGAAACAGCCTCTTTTTGTTTTTTTATCATATGCTATAAAAGACATATAATATCTAAAGTTTGTTTTTAATGAAAACAAACCAAAAGTTTATCAGTTAGTTTCTTGCAGCTCAATATACAATTTGCCTATATTTAGGTCTTAACTGTGTTGTTATCTTTCTGCTCAAGTATCAATGTATATTTATATGTGCTGTTATCATACTGTACAAACTGCATTGTAGCGAATGTCATACCATGCTAGCACTCAGTTTGAAACTACAAGCTGCTTTTTATTATCTGCCATTACCATTTAAGTTACTTTATTGAGTCTATTACATTGCTCATAGCATTTAAATTGATTTTATATTCAAATTCTACTACTGATTTTTGTCGGTCACTATTTCAACATTGTTCTCACAGTCTACATAGTCATACTTAGTCACTTTTAAGCCATATTTCTGTTTACTTAGCTTAAAATATTTTACAGTAGTGTTTATGTCTGCAATAGTAGCTTATTTTAGGTGGTTCCCTCTAAGGTAACTGCCTATTCTTTTTTACCCTATCCATTAATTCCCTTCCTTTTAAACTGTTTACTATTTCTTTCCTTAATTTACAGTTCTCTTTTACACAGTGCTGCGAGTGCTTCTCCCACCTGTGTTGGTTACCTGGGAGGTCTCAGCCTCTAATGCTTAAGATTGTGGCTTAGCTACAGTTGTGCTGAAGAGACCACAGTGTATGTCCTTCCAAATTTCTCCACAGTAAATGAAGCTGTAAACAATAGAAACCTTCAGCCTCCTAAGGGTAGTGGTGTGCGCACTAACAGGGACACTGCAGTTTTAGAAATCCCCTCCTCCCACACCGCTAAACATTTGTTTTACTATTTTCTCATTCCGGTCCACTCTTAAACATTACAGACACTTGGGCAGAGTTTATAAAAGTATACTTTCAGTCTATTAGCATTCAAAAGACTATTTTACTTGCAGTGACCTGTGGAATGGCAGTGTAATTGACAGTTTTTTTGTTATTGTTTCTGCTCACTTGTCTACCTCATGGTTCAACCCACTCTACTTGGGCTCACACTGCTCCCCTACCCTACCCCACTTCCCACCCACTCCTATTATTGCTTGATTTATACCTAATCAGTAAACACACCCCTAACCAATAAACCTATCCAAACTCTTTAAGCACAGTCTATCATAACCCACACTCAGCAAATATGGTACTTTAGCACATCTCTACTTTGCATACTCATCTTAACTTATCACACTACCTCTTATCACAAACACTGCTAGCATCTACTCTCCCACTAACCCATTCAGTATTCCACTTTACTCTAACTTTTTAAACAGTCATATCACCTCACCTCTACAATAGCTCCCACATAGAACTCTTTAAACTCAGATACACAGACTTACATACAAAACATCACATATACTACACGTATGCCAGGCTACTACCCAAAATAGCACACCTATTTCTGACGAAAGCCAATTACCTTAAATTATATGGTGAGAGTCACAATCCAAGCCCTCAACTACATATTGCCCTTACACCACATAGTACAATACTTCACAGCATCAGTAACCTAACACACAATGGCTCTGACCTTCTATTATTAAACATGAACCTAAGTAGCATCCTAAACAAGGTTCATGAATTTCACTCAACTGTCACCCTGTACACTCCAGACAATGTAGTTATAACTGAAATATGGTGCAAGCCCCACATAAAAAATACTGAAATCCTAACCCTGGGATACAATTTACACAGACTTGATAGAACTCATAAACGAGGTGGTGGCATAGCCGTAACATACAAGGACACACAAATTAGAACTCCTTGGAAATTAACCCCCAGACCTCATAAACTCTGAAATATTAATTTCACATCTCTACCTAAACTCAGAAAAGCGCATTTTAATTATTGCCACCTTCATCCCCCCAGGTAACAAATCCTCAACCATTGAGAACCTTCTCAGTTGGTCTGCCTCTACTTTTAATAAAAAAACTATTATAATAGAAGACTTTAACTTAGACTGGACCTCCTGCTCCTCTGAAAACCCTACCAACTTTATTAACCTTTATGGTTTCTTTCAATTAATACTTGTCCCAACCAGAATCAACAAAAGTAGCAAAATGCAATCCATGACTGGGCACTAACAAATAGGCCCTCCCTTGATTACCTAACTGGATGCCTCCCAGACAGTCACAGTGAACATCATCCCACCTACCTACTTAGGAAGCAGACATGCCCTCATAAAAACATCATATTTAAACATATTCATAGAAAGAAATCTCCACTAAAACCTTCAATTCATTTCTTAAACAATGTGACTGGATGACTGGACCCCCCTAAAACACCTCCATATGGATTTTGCAGTCACATATTTCAATAATACTTTCCTACATATACTAAGTACTCAAGTACCCCTTAGGGAGATCCAGGTTAAAGCAAATAAGCTCCCATGGCTAACTAAGGATACCATGCAACTCCTCAAACAGAAACAAGAGTCTGGTCTCAATATCAAGAGACCAAAAACCAAACCTCCTATAAATCATTTCTACAACTTTGAAATCATGCCAAAAAAATCAGAAATAATAAAAAAGCTTATTATACTTCAACCCAGAAAAATCACCAAAATAACCCCAAAGAATTCTGGGCAGCCTTAAATTAACTCCTCACTCCTGGTCACACCACTACACCATCTCCTACCACCATAAATTCCAAATAAAGTATAACATCACAATTCAAGTCACACTTTATTAATTCAATACTGTCTCTCATAAAAAAATAACAACAGTGCACCCCCATTAATGCCATCTGATGGAAAACCTAACCCCAGTTCCTTTTCTATCAGATCAATATAAACCAGCACCATCAAAACACTTCTATTAAAACTAGAACCCACATCCTTCACTGTTGACCTACTCCCAAATGAATTTCTCAAACTGGCAGCTGAATCCATATCTTATCCTATCTCTGTCATTTTCAACATGTCCATATCGGAAAATTATATCCCTAAGCTCTGGAGAGTCTCTTATATCATTCCTTTGCTCAAGGAACTAGCATCCCTAAACCTCTTCCATCTGGCATTATCTTGGTTCCATAGTTACTTATTGACCAACAGCAAGCAGTCAAGTGAAAAAACAAACTCTCTACGCCACTACCAGTCTCAGTTGGAGCTGTACAAGGCTCAGTCCTTGGTCCACTACTTTTCACCATCTTTGCAAACAAACTTTGGACAGCCATCCATCTAGCCACCATTGCACAATATGTGGATGACTCTACTCTTATTTGCTCAGCTCCATCCCTACCAGAACTTCTAGAAAGAATCCAAAAATCCTTCACAGATAAAGAAAACCATCTCTTAGACTACCAACTGATAGCCCTAACAAAACAAAGCTAATGCTATTCTCCAATACAAAAACACAGAACCTCCTTCCTCCTTTCACTATTTAGTCCTCAAACAAAACCAAAATTGAATCAGTAGAACACAGCAAATTCCTCATGGTAACAGTAGATACCAGTCTAAAATATGATAAACACATAGCACTATCTATCAAAAAGGTCCATATAAAGCTTGGAACACTAAGCCATACATTACTAACAACACCCAACACTCTATAGCCAGGACCCACCTCCTCTCCACCCTTCTATACACATCATCCATTTTCACTAAGATCTGAAAATCTGATATGAACAAATTAGAGTCATGTTACAATAAAATAGCAAAATTTGTACACCAGGCATCCCTACAAAGCTCACCACTGCTCTTTCTTTCGCAAATTAAAATGGATCAAATTACCTAATCTATTATTCCTAAACTAACTCTTGACCACTCCATAGTTCATAAACCCAGTAACTGCCCTGCACTTAAAAACTTAATTCAGGAATACAATAATGCTAGAACACTGAGATCTTCTGAATAACTCCTTCTAAAAGTCACTAAGGCAAAAAATCGTTTGGGGATTCTCCCTTCTCTTACCAGATATGCAAAAAAATGGAATTCCATTCCCCAACACATTAGAAACATCATTAACACTTCCAATTTTAAGTTACTTCTTAGGGAACACCTAACAAACAACTGGCTGTGCTCCTGCACTACACCAGGATGACCTTTCAGTACTTCCTGTCTCTACACCTTCTAATCCACACTATACCACTCCACTCCTAATCCACTCACTGCCTTCTTTCTCTGCATTGTATTTTCCCTCTCTCTCTTATATTTAGCCAAGGTATTACTTGTTTACTCTATTGTGAAGTATGCCCAAAATGGACTACTTGGTGAAACATGTCTTTTATTAGGATAGTAACAATGTTACATTTTATTGTAAAAATACTTTGCGGATCATATAATACTGTATATAGTATTGACCTGTCATGCTGACATGGTGTGCTCTATTTTTGTTCCACTATGTAATTTTCCTTATTACTGTATGCAAATTTTCTTTATTCCTTGAACATTGCTTATTTCTCTATTGTTAATTAATAAGCATTACTGTAAGTGTTGTTAGATGTATTGCAGTGGAGCTTTTCTCCCCAGACCTCCACTGAAAACGGGTTTCTTGCCCAATTGGACTTTCCCAGTAAAGAAATGTAAAGTAAATAAATAAAAATCTTCAATTCTACTAGCCTAAAAACAAAAATATGTTAAAATTGAAATAAAATAGTCGTGGAAAAGGGTTCCAAAAGCAGGTCCTAATCCACACTTCAGTCAATTAAAATCAGTATAAAAAAGGACATAAACAATCTCTTAAACCAGCTTTGAGGTAACCAGGTAACACTTAATTAGGGTAACACCAAGGCTGTAGTATTTGGTGTCCATTAGATTGAAACAGGTTTCACTATGCAACAGGTTTTACTATGCAAGTTAGTCTCTGTTCTATGCTCAAGTTACTACTTAATAAGCCTGTGTAACTGTCTATTTTTTATCTCTCTGTGTGTCTTACTACTGTCTCTCTTTTCCCTTTATATTGCCAGCTGCTCAACCTGGTTTCCCAGTATTAAGGAGAACTTGCCCTGCGTGCTGAAAACAACTATTCTCCTCAACACACTGCGGTTTCCCCTAACTAAGGAACTGAACCTTTCCTCCCCTCTGCTACAGTCCACAAGGGAATTTAATTATAAGTAAAGTACGTACTTTAAACCAAAGTCTTAAGACAATTAATGTGAGATATCCTAGGTTGTAAGTTTACTTTCACCAGCCAGGACAGCCGGCAGCCTTTACTATCTGCTCCCATACCTGTCACCCCTTCCCCCTTCTTAGACTACAAGTATTTTTACTGTTCTTCCTCTTCAATCCTCTATAGCATACTTACTGCCCAGCACTCTTTTCTCAGTATATATTGCCTCTGCTATACAGCTTTTGTCCACTAGAGGGCAATAGTTTCCTTTAGACCACCATTCTGACTCCAATTTTAAGTAACTTATAGGCTCTTGGATTCTAATATTCTGGAAGAGCTAATACTCCCACTCTGTTCTTTCTTTCTTTCTTCTAATATTCTTCACTGCCAACCCTCTCTGCATATTCTATTATCAAGGCATTGTGTCACCTTACCCTCTTCTGCTTTACTTACCTTTGCTTACTGCTCCTCTGATTGTTTTCCTAGGGTGAACTCCTCTGTGGCTCATCCCGCTCCGTTCACCCTGCGGGCTCACTCCGCTCCCCTACCCTGCCCCCAAATCTCACCCGCCCCCAGTGGTCCTAAACTTATACTCTAACTGCCACACCCCTATGCATTAGGTCCAACCTCTAACTCCTCCCCTTAAAGTGCTATTACCTCTATTATATTCTCACTTTACCCCTATCTCCTCCCCCTTAAAGAACCATCACTCATTTACCTTTATCCATTACCCTACCACTCTATCCACAAATATCCCTACATTTAACCACCTTAACCTAAACAAATGGCTCAAGGATCCTGTAAACCCTTACCTTTATTACTACTCTTAATTATACTTATCATTCCCTATCTACTTACTCTCTACCAACACCATAGATTCCTAGGACTGCATACCCACATCACACACACCTCTGTCCTTACCCCCAGCTCCACTCATAGTGTTAGCAACCTCCCCAGCTCAGCTAAGTACTCAGCAGCCATATTTCATAGACTCCATCACATCTCTCAATGTAACCCACTAGCTAGAAAAAATAAGAACCTAATTTTTAAACTTCTACAACTCATCCTAAAAGTTCAGGTCCACTCCCTGTTAGATGGTGATATACACCCTAACCCAGGTCCTACCACTATCACAGCTACACAGCCTGATACACCAACAAATTCAATCACACAGACACTTACCAAGCCCCCAACTCTCTCCTGATAGCTCATCTTAATATTCGTAGCATCAATAACAAAATAGCTCACCTGCATGCCCTTATTGATGTTTATTCCTTTGACATCCTCTGTCTGTCTGAAACATGGCTTAATCCATCAATACAAGACAGTGCAGTTCTACCCCCTGGCTATAATATCATAAGACGTGACCGTAACACTAAAAAAGGAGGAGGCGTAGCCATACTTTATAAGAATGGATTACAAGTTACCTTGTTAGACTCCAAACCTCCACTTTGCAACAATGCAGAAATTCTTCTAACTAAGGTTCAGCTTAACAAAAGCAAAGCCATATATCTATCATGTGTCTATCTTCCCCCAGGCAATAACATCAACACATTAGAGGCTATCCTCAGCTGGCTGTCAAGTAATTACCCCCAATAAACCATTATACTTGGAGATTTTAACATTAACTGGAACTCCTGTATATCTGAGCAGCCTTCTACTCATATCAACTTATATGGTTTTACCCAAACTATAACATCCCCAACCCGCACCAATAAAACTAACAACAAAACTAGTACCCTTGACTGGATACTCACTAATACCCCCCAACTAAACTATAAAACAGGCACCCTCCCTGAGGACATAAGTGATCACTTGCTTACCTATTTAATCAGAACAAAAACTGTCATCCTAAACTCTGCCATCTGTAGAACTATTCGCACTACCAAAAATTTTAACCCTGCTCACTTTCAAGCTGAACTAGTCACCTGTGACTGGTCACCCCTGAAATACCTCCCAATAGATAATGCCGTGAAATACTTTAACTCTAAATTTCTAACCATTTTAGACAGCCATGCCCCATTACGCAAAGTTAGAATTAGAACCAAACTGGCACCATGGCTCACCAAAACAACCAAACAAAAAATCCTCCAAAGAAATAAACAATGTGCCAAATGGCGCTCAACAAAAAGCTCCTCAGACCACCTGCAATTCAGAAAGTTTAGAAATGAAACAAAAAAAGCCATATTAGCCGATAAAAGAAACTACTACTACCAACTACAACAAACCAACCAAAATAATCCCCAAAAATTCTGGCGAGGTATCAATAACCTCCTACACCCTGGAAGCTCAAGTACTCCCTCTCCCTCTGGCTCTGATCACAACAATCCCATCCAAATAGCTGACTCATTTAATACTTTTTCACTGAAACCATACAATCCCTAGCCAACCAGCTATCCCCTAGCATCCCAGGCTCTGCCACAACCTTTACCAATAATTCTCATCAATTTCATTTTCAGCCAGTGCCCACTTCACTTATCTGTAACCTCATACAGAAACTTAAACCCACTACTCTCTCTGCTGATAAATTACCTGCAGAATACCTGCAAAAAGCTGCTAAAGTCATAGCCTACCCCATATCCATCCTCATTAACAGAACTATTTCTGAAGGATCTATTCCCCTAATCTGGAAAGTCTCTCACATAATCCCCTGCATAAGGGAGGTAACTCCAAAGAGTTGTCCAATTATAGGCCCATAGCTATTCTATCTCCTTTGGCAAAAATAATGGAGAAATGTATACACATACAACTGTTAACCTACCTACTCGATCACAATTTATTAGCACCCTGTCAACATGGCTTTAGACCATTTCATAGCACCACCTCTGCTCTCTTATCCTTCACTAACCATATTAACAGCAATCGTAATATTGATACTCTATCCTCAGCTGTTTTTATTGATCTGTCCAAAGCATTTGACATGGTGAATCACCACCTCCTTATAGACACACTCAAAAACCTGTCATTGGACAACCATACTATACAGTGGTTCCATTCATACCTACATAACAGGCAACAGGCTGTACTATGGGAAAATACTTTATCTTCCCACGTCCCAGTCACTCTAGGGGTCCCACAAGGATCTATATTAGGCCCATTACTCTTCTCCATCTTTACAAATGACCTTCATTCTGTAATTCCTCAAGCTGACTGTATCCAATACGCTGACAACTCCACACTCATATGCGCTGCTGCTTCTCAATCAGAACTTCAGTCACTAACCCAAAAGACCTTTAGTACAGTTTAAAGCTGGCTCCTACAAAGACGTCTTATCCTTAACCCCAAAAAAACAAAAATGCTACTATTTACCCCCACCCGCAGAACCTCCCCACTTAACTTTACTATTACTTCAAATGATGGAACTATAATATCTCCAGAACCAACCACCAAACTACTCGGGGTACTAATAGATAACAACTTGTCCTTTGAACCTCACATTAATAACACCATAAAAATAGTAAACAAGAAACTAGGTTCCCTCTATAGAATAAAACCCTTTCTTACACCTCCAGCCAGGGTTACTATTGCTCGTACCCACCTCATCTCTACCTTGCTCTATGCCTCCCCTATCTATACCAAAATATGTAGAAGTAATCTGAGTAAACTTACATACTCCTACAACAATATTGCCAGATTTGCAGCTGGGTCCTCCTATAGAACTCATCACTGTATCAATCTGAATCAGTTAGGATGGTTAGAGCTGCCAAATTTAATACTTTTCAATCAATTAATAGTAGCCCATAAGATCCTGTATTTACCTCAAAATACACCCATACTTACATCCCTAGTCATCGCCTATAATAACCTCAAGACCTTACGCTCAGCTAACAACCTACTTGTACAAATATCAAAATCCAACAACTTAGCTGGTGACACCTTGTTCTCCAATACAGTAGGTAAAGCCTGGAACATCCTCCCAAGCCAGCTAACCTCAATATCCTCTGTCAGCTTATTTAAAAGCAAGCTTAAACCCTACCTCAAATCACACTGGCTATGCCCCTGTGTTAACCCAGACTAAGTACCTAACTATTAACTAGACTCCCACAATTCCTAGCCTATCATGATCTTGTGTTGTCTCACTAATTTTTAGTGAGCTTAACCTTCCTTAGGATTTTTTCTCATGTAAATAAGTATATACTGTGGAATGATCAAACACCTTCATATAGTATCACAACCTATGTGTTAAATAACACTAGAAACCCATCCTTGTTTGCTGTTCTTCTATACTCTATCTATTGATCTCTAGTGTTTTTCTTTCTTAGGTTTTTGTGAGATCTTAGTATCTCATCATAAATTACTAGGTGCATCTAATTTTGTAATATGTTATAAAGATTTGTACTACACCATTTCTAATACAAATGTATTAGTCTTATTCATCTATTCTTAGATAAAATTTTCCTTTTTCCTACTGAAATATAAAATATATCATCTTAGGCTTGTACTATAATTGTTAAAACTTATGTACCAAATTATACTGTTATTGTCTTTGTCTTGACCTTTTATGTTGTTGTAATTTGTGGAGCTTTTCTCCCCGGGCTTCCACTGAAAATGGACATATATCCAGCTGGACTAGCCCGGTCAACAAATGTAAAATAAAAAAATAAATAAATAAAGGTTTCCTGTTACTGGGAGCAAATGAATTCCTCTGTGTAAACTCTCTTGTTAAATTCTTGCATATAATTTGAAAGTAATTACTTTTATTCTATGTATTATTATGTCACAGTTTTGTATATGTATGTATCTTTTTTTAATTGTATAACTGGAGCGTTTCTCTTCGGGCTTCTGCTAAAAAAGGGCTGTTGTCCAGTTGGACTAATCCAGTCAACAAATGTCAAATAAATAAATAAACACTGTTAATTATATTTAAGAACCAAGCAATATAGATGGAGTTATGTCTTAATATGAAATGTCATTTAATTCAAACTAAGATTAATAAAGTGCTGTTCTGGTCCTGGGAACTCTCTGGATTTATCACCCCAGGAGCTAAATCCTGTATTTTGAAAAGTGCACTAATGACCCAGATTGGATATGGCCCACTACTGATTGTTAATGCATCATTCAAAAACTGCAAGACACTGAGATGCTCTCTAGCAGAACCTGCAGGATACAGGAAAAGTTAGAGACCCAGAATGAGACAGCATGGATGGAGCAGTGTCACATACTCATCATAAGATTCAGCTGCTCCTCTGGGTTGACTGTATTCCCAGGAAGCTTTGGGGTTGTAGAACAGATAAAGATTGCAAGTGAATGGTGGAGCTTCAAGGAGTAGTATATGAGGACAGGTGGACATGGATTGGTTAGTCAAGAAGGAAAGGGCAGGGTGGGACTGAAGAAGTAGGGACAGCAAGATGTAAAGTTACATTTAATGTCCTTAAGCTCCCCTATTAAGATCTGAGTCTTCGTTATAGTCCTGTTCAGAATCATCTCTCTCTACTTTAGACTCTTCTTTTGAGCCTTGACTCCCCTTTACAGTTCTCGGAATTCACTTTAGAATCTTTTTTTTGAGTCCTCAGAGTGACTCTTGCATACTGAGTTCACATTAGCACACCTTGTATGTAGTCTTTAGAATCCTTTTCCATAGTTTATAGGGAAGTACTAGGTTAGTTGCCCTTGTGGGCCATTTTAAGCCTAGTCAATTTCCCTTGAGAAACAAACCCTGTATATTGTGCCTGTCAGGGAAACACCTTAACCATTATACAACCCCCAACCTAGATTTCTGTTGCTTGTGGGTGACCATATCAGTACTCAAACTTACAATCTTCTGCTCCAAAGTGAGTAATTGATACATTTCTGACTATTGTATGAATATGTTGTTATACTTTGGGTGTGACATACCATACCATACAAATGTGGAAGTATTCAATATCTTGACATCAGAGGTTCCTCAAAGTACAGGCATCATACACATGAAACTCAGGTTTCTTATGCTGCACAGTATAACAAGTCATTATTGTCCATTATTCACAACTGGCCATTGAATGTATGTTTTTATTGCCTTTCAAACTTCATCTAGTAGTGCTTCTTAGATTTTTAGAGCCAAAGCCAGTAGTGCTTGCCATTGTGCATTTTAATACCAATCCAATCTGTTTTTTTACTAGCAATCCCATTTGTCACTAGCAGATTGACATCACAGATGTTGACATAGTATGGAAGTTATGCCATTTAACATCTAGGCAGTAATCATTATTTTGTTTCTTTTTGTTACCATCACATATACATGCAGGAATCAGTGGCACTGCAGACTTCATTATAATCCTGTTCAGAATCATCTGAGTCAACTTTAAACTCTTCTTTTGAGTTTGACTTCCCTTTAAAGTTCTTTTGGAGTCCCTTTATAGTCTTAGTGCTCTTTTGAATCCTGTTGTTAGAGCTCTCTTAGTATCTCTTAGTATCTTTCAGAGTCCCCTCAGTACCCTTCAATGTTGTCAACTTCCCTCTAAGAACTCTTTAAGACACCTCAGAGATCCCTTTGGAATCCCTTTACAGTCTGCAGCGTGACATTCAGACACCACAGACTCCCCTTTACAGTCATGGTCCTCCAGTTAGAGTCCACTGTGGAACCCACAGAGTCCTCTTTATAGTCCCTTCTGAGTTTGCAGCTTCCCCTTTAGAGTTCTTAGAATGTTTACAGTCCTGAAAAAGTCACAGTATTTCCATTTCAGCACCTTTAGAGTTCTCATAAAGTCATTTCTAGAATATTCTTAGAACCTATAGAGTTACAGTTAGAGTCCCCTGTAGAAACCTCAGAGCCCACCGAGAGTTTATTAAGAGTCCTCAGCTTGCATGTTCTCCTTAGAGTCTCCTTTTGAGTTCTCATATTCGCTTTGGAGTTCCCATATTCCTCTTTGAGCCCCCAGAATCTCCTTAACAGTCACATTTAGAGTTCTCTTCAATGTACTAAGAGTCACATTTAGTATTCCTTGAGTTATCTTTGATGTCTTTCAGGTACCTTTTTCAGTCGTCTACTTCAAAGTCCTCTGAATCCCCTTCACAGACCTCAGGCTCCTTAGTGTCTCCTTTAAAGTCTGTTTTTAACTCCTCAGAATTCAATTTAGAGTATACACTGCAGTTTTCATATGCCTTTCCACAGTGCCATTAGAGTCTCCAGAGACCATTTTAGACTTCTCAGAGTCCAGTTAAGGTTCCTATTTAGAGTTCTTAAGCTTCTTTAGAATCTGAAGAGTCCCCCTCAAAAGTCTCTCTAAAATCTGCAGAGTTTTTGTTTAGAAACTCCAGTAAGTTCCTATGAGTCTCTTCCACAGTCCCCTTTAGTGCCCCCTGAGTCCCCATTAGAATTCCCTTGAGAGTCCTCTGTTTACTTTTGAACCCCCCTTTTATAGTTATCACAGTCCTATTTAGACTGGACAAAATCCCCTTCAAAGTCAGCAAAGCTCAGGTTTGAATCACCATAGTCACCATTAGAGTCTCCTTTAGAGTCAAAGTCTACTTTATAATCCTCCTTGGGGTTCTCTCATTCTCTCTTACAGTCTCCATAGCCCCTTTTTAGACTGTCTTCAGGAGTCTTCTTTATAGTCATGATGAATCCTTAGATTCACCCATGGAGGTTCTCTGGAGGCTGCAAAGCCCAAACAGAATCCACTGCAGAGAGTGCAAAGTCCTTTATAAAGCCTGGAGAGTCCCTACTGGAGTCTCTTTGTAATCTGCAGAAACCCATTTTACAGCTCCCTTTTGAGTCCACTAAGCAATCTGTAGCATTCAAGTCTGAGTCTTCACAGTACCATATAGACTCCTTAGAATCAGCAGAAGTCCCCTTTTGAGTCTTCAGAATTGCCTTTAGAATGATCACACTCCACTTAAAAGTCTTATTTTGGATGCTCAGAGTGCCATTTGGAGTCCTGAGTTCACTTTGCAGTTTATTCCTTTTAGACCCCTCAGAGTTCTCTTTTGAATCCTTTTAGGGTCTGCAGACCCCTTCTGAGCCCTCTTTTGAGTCATCAGAGTCCTCACAGAAATTTCAGCCTTTCTTTCAAAGATTAGCTTTGAATCCTAAGAGTTAAGTTTAGAGTCATCTGAGTAGCCTTTAGAGCTATTTTAGAGTCCTCAAACTACATATTGACTTCCTCAGACTCCCCTACTTTCCCTTTATAGACCACAGAATCCCCTTTAGAGTCCTTCTGTGGTATGCAATCCCATTAGACTTCAAAGAATCTTGTTTATAGTCCCTTTACACTATGCAGTCCCATTTAAACTTTACAGATTCCCCTTTAGATATTTTGAGCATTCAGACTCCACATTAATGTCCATTTTCAGTTGTCTTGATGTCCATTTTGGAATTCTCAGAGTCTACTTTATTACCCTCTTTAGAGTTCTGACAGTCCTGTTTAGAACCCTAAGAGTTCCATTTAGATTCTCCTGTAGAAACATCAGGGTCCACATTATGAATTTCCCGCAGATTTCCATCTAGACCCTTCAGAATTCTCTTTAGAGTCCCATTGAGATTCTCCAGAGATCCCTGTAGATTTTTTTATAAGTCTCTTTAAAGTCCACATTAGAGTCCTAAGAGTTCTTTTTGGACTCCACTTGGAGGCTCCATTCAGAGTAGGTTTAGTGTCCCACTTGGAATTTCTAAAATCCTCTCTAGAGTCATCATGGTCCTTTTTGGAATTCCCCTGCCATGTCCTCACAGTCCACCTTACAGTCTCTTCAGAGTTCACAGAACCCATCTTCAGTACATTTTACCATGTGCACAATTCTCTTCAGAGCCCTTTATTGAGTTCATAGAACTCAATTAAGAGTCTGTATTGTACCTATTGAAGTCCTTGAAATCTCCATAAGCTTTTATTTACAGTCTACATTAATATTCATAGAATACAGACCAATTTAGACTTCACAGAGTCATGCTTAGACTTTTATTGTGAGCTTTCAGAGTCTCCTTTAGACCTCACTATATTGTCGAGTCCACTTTTGAGTCCCTTTTGAGTCATGTTTGTAGACTTAAACAAAGTCCCCTTATGAGTATCCTTTTGAATATGTGGATCCTGTATTGAGTTCTTAGATTCCACTGCATTCCCTTTAGAGTATCCATCAGAGTCCTCAGACTTCCTGCAGTAGTTCATTTTGAATCTGTAAGACCCATTCCAGTTCTGCTTTTTAGTCTGCATATCATCCTTTATATTCTGCAAAAACCCCTTTAGATTAATTTTCTGAGTTCTTTGTGGCTCCTTTAAAGTCCCATTAAAAGTCTACAGAGTTCTCTTTGCAGTTGCTTTGGAGTCTGCAAATTCTATTCGAGTCCCTTTTTCAAAGTTCTCAGAATGACCTTAGAGGCCTCATTCAATGTTCTGCTTGGAATCTGCAGAATCCCGTTTTCTGTCCACGGAGATTCCCCAGAGTCCCTTTTTAGAGTTGCTTTTGAGTTCTTAGAGTTCTCTTTATAATCCTCACAAAACTGTTTTGAATCTCTTTTGCAGAAAAATATCTTTGTTAGAATTCTTAAGACTTCCTTTAGAGTCCCCTGTATGGACCACACAGCTCAATGTAGGGTGTGTGTGACGTTTGCAAAGTACTGTGTATTGTCCTCAGTATCCTGTTTCTGTCCCATTCTAAGAACACAGAGTCCCTTGGAGTCCTATGAGTTCATTTTAGTGTTCACTTCACAGCCACCTTAATCTCTTTAGGTTCCTTGGAGGACATCTTTAGGGACAACCTATGAGTCTCTGTCTAGAATGTAGTTGGTCACCTTTTGACAACCCTTTATAATCCTTTCGGTCTCCTTTAGAACCCACTTCAGAGTACTCATAGTTATTACCAGGTCTCTGTGTCTTTAAATCTCTCATTTTGATTTCTCATAATACCTTTTAGAGTCCTCATAGCACACCTCAGATCTTTCAGGGGCCCCTTTAAGAGCCTATCTTATAATTCTGTTTAGTATTATTACAATACCATTTAGAGTATCATTTGGTGTTCCCTCTGTAGTTTGAGTCGCCTTTAGAGCTTTCTGCTTCACCTTTATTGGAGTCTGCTTTACAGTCCTCACTGCCTCCTGCAGAACTGTCACTGTCTTCTGTAAAGTCCACTATAAAGTTCTGAGTCCCTTAGAAATATTCTTTAGTATCTTCAATGTCACGTTTAGAGACAGAATCCTATTTTGGACTCTTTAGGATCTATAGTTCCATCAGAGTTTCCTATAGAGTACACAGAGTACCTCTAGAGTTTTCAAACTCACTTTAAGAGTTCTCTCTTGAATGTTCAGATTCCCCTTTAATCTCTATTAAAGCTCACAGAGACTCCCCTTTATAGTCCACATTGGAGATCTCAGGGTCCTTTTTAAACCAATTTGAGGTCTGCAGAATCCCATTCAGACTCTACAGCATACCTGTTGGAGTCCATTCACTGTCTTGAGTCCCATTAGTTTCTCCAGTCTCTCATTTGTAGTCTCTTGTAGAGCCCCTTTTGAGTTTGCACAGACCCTTTTTAACTTCTCTTTAGAGTCCTCTGTGTCCCTATAGTTTTCCATTCATAGTCTTCTTAAGCATCATTAAAGTTGTTGTTTTATGAGTGCCCTTTAGACTTGTGTATATTATCAGCAGATTCTTTAGAGTCCCCATAATGTCCTTTAGAGGTCACACAGTCCAATTCAGGGATGACTTCAGAGTAGTCAGAGTGAGCTTTAGAGTGCATTTTGAGTCAATGGGCACATTTTTGGAGTCCACATTAGAGTCTGCAGAATCCTATTCTAGGTCTACTGTAGTGTCATCGGAGTATACACTGGAGGACATAACGTTCCCTTTAATCCCCACTTCAGTGTTCCCAGAGTTCATTTTAAGGTATTGGAGTTCACTTTAAAGTTTCCTTCAGAGTTTTTATATTCCACAGTAGAATACTTCTAAAGTCTGCAAAGACCTCTCCAGACACCTCTTCAGAGTTTTTTTTTTTAAATGCTTTTATATACTTTTCATTATACGGATATTGAACTCCAAGTGTCCATATATTATTGCAGGGAAGCAATTACTAGCCAAACCACATCCACTCCCGACCACCCTTCATTTCCAGGAAGGAAAAAAATAGAAAAGAAACATTATCTTTTCATTTCTCTTTCTTTTATTCTTTGAGCACATCTACTTAAAACACGTATAATGTGTAAACATAAAACACGATGTATCCATTGGAAAAATAATGCATTCATTTCTTGATTCCAGTAACTTAGAATACATTATTTGTGTAACTATTCTGGCAATTGTGATAGTGTTAGTATTTTTAGTGGCAGATCCAGACACTATAACATAATGTTATTTCTGAGAATTAAATTAACAAAATGTAGTTCTCTTCCCTACCATGGAACAATTCTAAGCAGGACCACCACATATGATATCAGTTTCCCATACCACCACGGCTATGCCAACAAGATTTTGAGGGTGACCATTTAATTTTATTTGCAGTCCAGTAGAAAAAATATATATTTGGACAACCTGCTTTCTAAAAGGTCTAATATAACTTCTTTATTTTCTCCACAATAATAGAAACCCTGAGAACCTTATTTACAAAGACTTCTCTTGAGTCTATTTTTTATAACATTTCTAATACATTCATAGTTAATTCTCACTGAGTTTAAAACAAGCTAGCTTTTTTCTTAAATGGTGAATATAATACTGTGCAAACAAGATTACCAAAAATTTACCATAATGTATTATATCTCTTTTTGCCAAAAACTGTAACACTGGAATAGGTTTTGGAAACATATATCAATATGCCTGTATTTCATCTTATGTTTTACTCATCAAATAGTTTACTTTATAGTTTAATCATGCAACCCAACTATACTATTAAAATGTGCTGGCAACCAGACATTTCTCCCCGGGCCTCCACTGAAAATTGGCTTTGTTCCAAGTAGGACTTTCCCAGTTAAGAAATATAAATATATATATATATATATATATATATATATATATATATATATGTGTGTGTGTGTGTATATGTATACACACACATACATATACACACACAAAAATAATCACACATCTATCAGCAGCCCATTTTTCCATTTTTTTCATATGGCGTCAGGGTGCCTAATCAGCAGTGACAATCTTCTTGAGGTAAGTTTCACACTGCTGGGTGGTGGCTAACCCTGCTGCAGTAGTTATTTCACACCATACACCCAAACCTTTGGCCAATTTAGACTGTCCAGTCCACATACTGCATGTCTTTGGAATGGTGAAGGAAACCAGAGCACCCAGAAGAAACCCATGCAAACACAATGAGGACATGCAGACTCCACACAGAAGGCACACCAGCCAAGAATCAAAGCAGGTAACCTTTGATGTGAGGTAACAACACTATCTGCTGCACCACTGTGCCATACACACACACACACACACACACACACACACACACACACACACACACACACACACACACAAAGACAAGTCTCATTTTCAGTAGAGACCCAGGGTGAAATGCTCCATTGTACAAAATGAGTAGAAGGCAGTTGTACAAAATTTACATAATAAATGTACACATGTACATAGACTAGTAATGATATGACAGTTAATCAAAAAATAATAAATGTACATTCATAGAATAGTAAATGAACATGCCTAGAATTGTAATGGTATGACAGTTAATGAAATTTGACAATTAAATGAAGAATTCAGTAAAATATTAGCTAATATCTAGCTGTAAATCATGGACAATGGAATCAGCTGAAAACAGATATTGAATACGAGACAGTGAAGTATTTATAGGATGAAGATAGTTCCAGATTATGAAGGAATATTGAAGAAATCCAAGTAAAAGGGAAAGGTAGATAGTTCTGGAGAGGGGTATTATTAGTAAGAGATTGTGAAGAAGTAGCTTTATTATGGCTAGTTAAATAAAAGAAGGGTGATAGTAAGGGCATGGAGACTATCTATCTATATTCTCTATCTATCTATCTATTTATATATATATATATATATATATATATATATATATATATATACACACACACACACACACACACACACACACACACACACACACACACACACACACACACACACACATATCTCTCTCTCTCTCTCTATATATATATATATATATATATATATATATATATATATATATATATGGGGCTACATTAAATGCTCAAAATGACAAAACTTCAAACTCATATGGTAATCTCGAACATTTAAAAAAAGAAAAAAAAAAAACAAACAAATTAAAACACATATATGCAGGGGGCAAGCTCCCATGCACCCCCCGCTAATAAAAATAGACCAACTCCGAGATCGCACTACAGCAAGGAAAAGGGACTATTCCCATTCCACGCTGTATGAAGATCTCCATTTAAATGTTCAAAGTTTTAGAAGTTCGATCATATGGTTTTGACTATATGAAATTCGAAGTTCTGAACTTGGATCATTTAACTAGGACCCATATACATACATATATATATATATATATATATATATATATGTATATGTATGTATATATATCTATATATGTGTGTGTGGGTGTATAGAGAGAAGGAATGATGGTAAGGGTGATAGGGAAATATGGGAGATTGTAGGTAATGGGACCAAAAACAAACAAACATTTAAGACAATCACTGAGAGCGTGGCACATACTAAGAGAAGTAGACATGGGATACACAGCAATGGACAAACACAGGGTAGACAAATGGCTGGAGATGGTGCTGGGTATGGTCAGCTACCAACTGGCCTGGAGTGATGCTGCGAGACCCAGTAAACTGAAATCCAGGTGGCTGCAGATATGGACCACACCCAGTCTGGTGGTCCACCATCAAGGTTAAAAGGTCTAATGAATCTGCACTTCAGTGCAGGAAGGGCTGTTGTGTGCAAACCCGGTGTAACAGTGCCCAGTCATCTATCACCTCATTCACTTCTGGGAGATCTTGAGCAGGCAGCTTGCCTGGGAATGGTCAGAAACCCTACCAGTGAGGCACTTTTACCCCACTTACCCATCTCAGCTGCAGCTGGGGCAGTGGCAGACAGCAGCAGATGCACCTGTCACTGAGTGGTACTATAATGACCTGTAGAAATGAGACAGAAAGGGAGGGTAGCATTACTGTAGATGCTCCACACTTAGTACAAAATGTATAAGTACAGCACCTCAGTGTGTGGGTTGTCTTTACTTCCTCCTACAGCTGCTAATAGCAGTTTCTTCTCTTCCTGTCCAAGCTGAAAGTCAAAAGTGAGAAACCAGCCATCAGTGTAGGAGTGGGTGAGATGCAGAAATTAGTATAAAGGTGCAGCTCCATACATACAGGCAATCAGGCTGAAGCATGAGATGGTACCCTCAGGCTGAGACATGCGCTCTACTCCCACTGATACTGAAGCATGAGATGGTGCCCTAAGGGTGAGACATGCGATCTACTCCCACTGATGCTGAAGCATGAGGTGGTCTCCATAATCCCACACCTGCACAGGCAGGTGCTGTTGCTCCACAAAAGAACACAGTGCCACAACACTATTGAAGCCAACAATTGCACTTAGAGCACTCTTACAAACACCCACATCTGCCAACATGGTATCTCTGAGGGGGGCCAAACTTTATTTGGACACTGTTATGAAAGATAGAATATAGTTTAAAACAACAGGATGAAACACAGTAGAAATGTCAAACACTTAGAATACCATTGGGGGTGTTCTTGTCTCCCACACTCAGAGATCTTTAGAGCAGTGGTGCCACAGGTCATCATTCCTATTGCTCCATTACCCACCAGTTCTGGGGTGCCAGTACCCTTGGGCAGCAATTTTGCCAGATTGTACCAGAGCTCCACCTTATGAAATGGACACCACATGAGGTCCCAGCAGCTGCCTTCTGAACTGGCTGTGCAGGAAATACATTAGCTTGCTCACTGTAAGGCAGTAGCATCAGGGGCCATCACCATGAATATGCAGTCAAAAAACAGCAGGATGTGATTCACACTTTACTTGTGCCTTAGAATATGGGTAGAGCACCTTAGCACCACTATGTAGCACAATAAGCATACTCATCCTGCATGCATAAATGAGCAAGTGTGCACAGAATGACAGTGCTAAGCAGCAATGTACACCTACGGTATAGATCAGTGATGAACTTCAGTGAAACATGATAGATAAACATTGAGAGTAATTAAGCCGTATTAGTACATGTGCAGTACAAACTAGTGCTTATTGAAGAATTTAGATGTTGAGCCATCACTACACACAGCAAGGAAGCAGCAGCAGCTGTAACTGCGCAGCTGAGGCCCAGTCTGGAAGGACAGAAGCAGAAATTCTACCGGAGAGAGTACAGTGGAGGTGCACTGTCTTGTTATACATTTGTTAAGTGGGTCTGCATTATTGTGGCAGGACAGGTAGCGTACATCCTTCTAAGTTGGGAACTGCTGATTGAAGGCTCAGTGTCTGTTATTCTAAAAGTGTATTAGTTCTTGGTTAAGCACGTGGGCTTCAGGCCAGTTATTTTACATTAAGAAGGTTTGTGGTCTGCACTCTTGTGGGAGGAGAGGCTAGATTCTGCCCTAATGAGCTGGGAATTTCTGGTTAAAGGCATATTGCTCATGCTTACTTGAACGGTTTCTTTCTGAAATCGGTACGCCTTATTTGCTGTAGCATAAACTAGATTTAGGCCGGCTGGATCTAGCTTTGTTTGTATAACTTGTGCACTGATCCAGGCAGTCTTTTTTGGAGAAGGTTTCTCTGTACCCTAGTGGCAGGACTGTGCAGTTAGAACTTGTCTGATTGAAGACTGCTGGAACAGGGCTCAGTTCTGAACTTTTTAACTGGTTAATTGGGTAAAGGGTTGTTTTGATTGTGTCTGCTCTATTTTTCTGAAAAAAAAATATTTATATATATGTATATACTTGTTTCCCACCTTTCTGAACTAGTATAATCCAGTTTTCAGGTCACTGCTGAATCCAGGGCTGTGTTACAAGTTTCTGTGTTGCCCATACCTTACTTGGATAGAAGGAAGTTTCTCTGTTCACTGTGAGAGAGGGAGCATTGAGCAGCCTATCTGTCCCTGGAGGAGTGGTTTCAGCCCAGAAGTTAGTAGTTTATTGGCCATTTTGGGCTAATTTCTATCTCTTTCACTTCCCTGCTATAAAAACTGCATTTGCGCAGTTTTTGCGCTTGTATTCCGTTCAGCAAGTGCATTCCAGGTGTTTTGCATAGTCTACAGCAGCAGAGAGACAAAAGAGAGTTCGGAGTGATTAAGTATCATTTTTCTGCTTTTCTTGCTGTCTTAACTAATTCCGCCTAAAACTCCAGTTTTTTTTAGCGAATCTGTGATTTAAAAAGATTATTGCTACATATTGTACTTATTTGCTGCCTGCACTTGAATTAAGTCATTTTTGTGTTTAAATAATCTGTTTAACTGTTGTAGTCTACACACTAAAGTGCAATAGCCTTTTCTGTGCATTTAAAGTGTTGTTTTGATTGTATCTACTCTATTTTCTGAAAACAAAACAAAAAAATATATACTTGTTACCCGCCTTTCTGAACTAGTATAGTCCAGTTTTCAGGTTATTGCTGAATCCAGGGCTGAGTTACAAGTTTCTGTGTTGCCCATACCTTACTTGGATAGAAGGAAGTTTCTCTGTTCACCTGTGAGAGAGGGGAGCTTTGAGCAGCCTATCTGTCCCTGGAGGAGTGGTTTCAGCCCAGAAGTTAGTAGTTTATTGGCCATTTTGGGCTAATTATGATTGTATCTGCTCTATTTTCTGAAAAAAAAAAAATACTTTTTCACGCCTTTCTGAACTAGTATAGTCCAGTTTTCAGGTTATTGCTGAATCCAGGGCTGTGTTGCAATTGTATGTGTTGCCCATACCTTACTTGGGTAGAAGGAAGTTTCTGTGTTCACCTGTGAGACAGGGGAGCTTTGAGCAGCCTATATGTCCCTGGAGGAGTGATTTCAGCCCAGACGTTATTAGTTTATCTGCCATTTTGGGCTAATTTCTATCTCTTTCACTTCCCTGCTATAAAAACCACATTTGTGTGGTTTTCCGCACCGGGCAGCACCATTTAGCTAGAGTTAAACTATTCTCGGCTCCACAAAGTCTACTCTTCAATTTTTCCCTTGGAACTAGACAAACCTTCAACTTTAACAATCAAGCCATTCATTTCACAGTCAAGCACTTGTTTAAAACTCATAGCAAGCACTAATTACCCTAGCACTAGACCCCCCTATACTGTCCAGAGGGACAAGGCTCTCTATACGTCCCCACCAGCCAATCAGAAAAACAGCTTGCTCTACCTATTCAGGCATGTCCAAAGGGCAGTTTCCGGTGTACTCTCCAGTCCAACTGGTGAATCTGGGCATTTTGAGGCAATGTTACAACTGCCTCATGTACACAGACAATCCTCTCCTCCTACCACCAAACACTAATATATGCAAGAGATGCAATTATACAGCCAAACTGGAGGCAAAGCTCTCTCAACCCAAGACTGGAACTGACAGTCAAGAGGAGAAGGGTAATACTTGAAAAACACCACCAGTCTCACATAGACCTAATAAACCAACACCGACAAATAACACAGATGAATACATGAAAACATACACAGAGGCTTTAAATAAAAATCTGCAAAAGCAACAGAGACCTCCAAAGCAGACATCCAAGCAACCTCCACACCCCATCACCAACCATGAAACACATACTTCACATAATCAGCTTGCCATGCAATCACAGCCCTTAACGCAAAATAACATACCCAACACACTAGTGATAGGTGACTCTTTAGTCAGGCACACTGATGTCCCACTAACTAGGCTGGACAAGAGAAGGTTACAGTTAGCTGCCTGTCAGGTGCCAGGATCTGCCACATAACACAAGCACTCAGGTCACTCCAAAATAAGTACAGATATGACTCTGTCATTGTCCATGTTGGTGTGAATGACCTGAGGCGTACCTCCCTGGACTACATGAAAAGAGACATGGAAGAGCTCTTTGATCATGTAGCCCAGGCCAGTATGACCCTGACCCTGAGTAGCATCCTGCCCTCACCAAGAATGATGCCACAGTATAAAGAAAAAATTATCAATTTCAACAATTGGCTAAGTTTCTTGTGTCATTCAAAGGGGATCCAGTATCTGTCTGCCTAGGATGACATGCTCGACAAGCCACATTTCTTCGCAAAAGATGGCTTGCACCTGTCATCCTTAGGCTTTTGAATGCTGGCCAAGGCTCTTGCTGCCCCCATAGTGCCCTTTTTAAGCAGGCTCAAAAGACAAACCCACCACCATTAAATAGCACAAGTAACCAAAAACTGTGGGTAATGCTACTCAACGCCAGAAGTCTAAACCTCAAAATGCATGCACTCAAAGCACTCCTCAATATGGAGAACATCGACATCTGTTCAGTAACAGAAACCTGGTTTAAGGCTCCTGAGAGCACCCCAGCACTACTAAGCTATAACTTATACCATACCTTTTGGCCACAGAACCCCTGGACCGAAACACAAAAGGTGGTGGTGTATCCATATTCATCAATAATACCCACACCTCCTGGTTAGTGGCGCAGCACAATGCATCAGAGATCATCCATGTGCAGCTAACAACAGGCAAAACTGCAATCCAAATTGTATCTTGCTACAGATCACCCACCATGGCCCAGGACCCCTATTCTGCATTTCTGGAGACACTGGGAAATATGAAGGTCCTACCAAACACCCCAATACTGGGTGATTTCAATTACTCAAACATAAACTGGGAGAACTACTCAAGTACTAACTCCCTTGCCCAACGCTTCCTAGACTTTGTAAACTCGAACACCCTGGATCAGCTATTCAACACCCCCACCAGAGGGAACAACATATTGGACCTGGTCATCACCAACATGGGCAACCGGTGTCCACACCGGAGGTCAACCCCTCGCTGGTTAGATAAGACCATAGACTAATCACTCTGGATATCCATATTCCGCCCCCAATCAAGGAAACCACCATGAAAAACTTTTCAAAAGCAAACTTCAAGTTACTTATGTCCGAGGTGGAAAGGTCCACAGCCCCCATGCTAAAGGACAATGCTGTCCAAGCTGCTGAAACCTTTACAAAGGAACTCTATGAGCATCTACAAGAATGCATGGATCATGCTATCCCAAGTAAAACAAAGACTCACTCCTCCAAAAAAAGGAAACCAGTCTGGTGGACCCCTGCCATAAACAAGCTATACAACAGAAGGAGAAAACTAGTACAGAAAAGAGTAAAATCCCAAGAAGGAAAGACATCCCTGATCAGTATCAGCAAAAAACTACGATCCCTCATTAAATCATCCAAGGCTAGTTTCGAAAGAAAAATTGCCAATGACTTCAAAGATAACCACAAAGCGTTCTTCAGCTATGTCAAGAACCTAAGTGGAAACTCTCAGATCTGCTCTGAGTTAGTGCAGAATGGCACAAAATACACTGAACTGACTGATATTGCCAACATTCTGACAGACAGGTTTAGTGCAAACTTCACCCCCTAAAGGGCCCATAACCATACCAGAAGAATGTAGGGCCCCGTCAATCACCAACACACAGGTTAAAACAGCCCTATCCAAAGCCAAAAACACAGCTTCAATGGGACCAGACGGTGTCCCAGGCTGTGTCTTACAAGAGCTCCAAAATGAACTAACCCCTCACCTAAACACACTGTTCAAACTCAGCCTCTCTACAGGCTACGTACCCACAGAGTGGCGCACAGCAACAGTTATCCTGCTCCACAAAGGTGGAGCCACAATGGACCCTGAGCACTATCGCCTATAAGCCTGACTAGCCTGGTCTGCAAGGCTATGGAATGCATCATCATGGAACTCATTGACAGAGACATTGGGAACCTCCAAAACTTGGACCCTACCCAGTTTGGCTTTAAGAGCAGATCATGCCTCCTAAACCTGGTGGACTTTGAGACGGTTACCAAGGCATTAGATGAGGGAAAGGAGATCCACACAGCCTACCTAGACCTCCCAAAGGCTTTCAACGCCATTCTCCATTCTAGTATTATAGACAAGCTCACCAGCTTGAACATAAATCCCTATGTCACGAGATGGGTTGCCAACTGGCTCATGGATAGAACCCACATGGTGAGAGTTGAAGGCTCTATGTCCGACTCTAAACCGGTTACAAGTGGCATCCCCCCGGGCTCAGTCCTAGGACCCCTCCTGTTTGGTATAGACTTTTCAAAGGTACAGGCAAGCATAGGACTATGGCTGACCACGTTCGCAGACATCTGGACACTAGGAGCCCTAATTGATTCTCCGGCGGATACAGACACCCTCCAGATGGGTCTCACTGAGACGGGTACCTGGTGTCAAAATCATGACCTCAAGCTAAATGCCAAAAAGTGCATAGTCATCCCCTTTGGAAAAAACAAAGTACCCATGAACTACCACATAGGTGGTAGTCCTCAAATACAGAAAATGAAATAAGGGATCTGGGGACCCAAGTAGATAGCAATCTCTCCTTTGATAATCATATTGCCAAGGTGGTTAGAAAATCCTTCTATGTGGCCCACCTAATCACAAAAGGGTTTGCATCTAGAACAAAAGAGGTTATTGTGCCTCTCCACTCATCACTCATTAGACCCATCATAGAATACAACATCCCATTTGGGATGTACCTTACAAGACACCTGCAACATCTGGAAAGACCACAAAAGTACCTCACCAAGAAGATTACTGGCCTCAAACAGATGCCGTATGCAGCCCGACTCAAGAAACTCCAGCGGTACTCGGTTGCATACCGCTTACTCAGAGGTGATCTCTTCCTGACATACAAGGCCATGTCCCACCCAGAATTGATGGACATGCTTCACCTAAAAAAAACAAATCCTGGAGAGCCACACGCTCTAGAGATATAAACCTCACCACAACGATAAATAGGACATGCTGGAGGGATAGATTCCTGTCCCAGAGACTCCCCATGCTTTGGAACAGGATTCCAATATGCATCAGGCAGAGCCCCTCACTAACACTCTTCAAGAGAAACCTTGACGGGTGGATGGGAAACAGAAAATTTACATCGGGAATCACTGTAGTGGCTCTGCTGGACAGTGGCGCAGGGAACTAATGGCTCTGCTGGACAGAGGCACAGGGTGGAAGAGCCAACATATTCTGGCTAGGCTTATAAATGCCCTTGGGCAAATAGCCTAGTACTTACCTATGAGCCTATATGAGTACATTCCAAATGGTCGAACGTTATATTTGCGAATGTCCTGTGCATTGACAAATATAAATGTTCAAAGGGATGTACAGAGATTGCGGTACAGTACGGTTAGGGAAATACATGCCTTTCCTCACTGTAGTGGAATCTTGGAGTTGGAATATATATTTGGGGGGGTGGGTGCAGAGGGGGACTTGCCCCCCTGCATAAATGGGATGTTAGTTGTAGGAGGTTGGGATTGATGGCAAGGGTGGTATTGTTGTTAATTGCAGTAAAATGTCAAATTCTACATTTTCGGCAATTTCTGCATATTTACGACTAAGTGAACAGTCATAAATCTGCAGTTTCGACATTAAATGTCGACATTTAAGTACAAAATTATTTTGAATTTCTTACTTTTAATAGTAAACCGATGCCCTTTCTGACTCAGAGACAGACCCATAACAGTGATTACACATGATTGGTAGAATCACCAGTGTAGACCCTTTCATGACTGTATTACATGCTAATGAGGGATTCCAGAGGAACAACCCATGTTGTTATTTGGGTGCTGTTCTATGTAAGTCCCTGTAGAAAGGGATTTATACAAGCTAGTATTTTAGGGAATCAGTTGGCTGTGTAACTTAGCACAGCCAGCTGTGTTAATTAGTGCTGTTAAGTTGTTGCTGTCATAGTCAATGACAGAGACTGCATTGCAGATCAAGTTACAGAGTAGTAGCAGAGATGTGGTGTTGGTGGTTGTGTATGCAAGTATGTTTTTGTTTGCATGCCTTCAGGGCTGTAGCAGGTCCTGGATGCCTATGTGTGTGTGTATGTGTGACTGTGTGTGCTCATATGGGTGAATGGGTGAGAATGTTCATTACTGCGTTTGAGTAGAGAAAGAAATTATGTTTTTGTCTGTGCACATATGGGGATATGTGTGCGTGTGTGTGTAGGTGTAGGTGTGTGTGTGTGTGTGTGGTAACCTGAACTGTCAATACTACGGTTGTCCTCATTGTGGCTACACATGTCTCTGAATCTCATTTTCTTGCTTGCTCACATAAATTGCATCTTTCAGCAGCTGCGGTTTATGCGGAAGAGTTTTTTTTTTAACCCCAGCAGTTATGTCCCTAGGCAGCAGTGCAAATATTGATTGCCATGACCCACACCAGCCTCCCTTCTGTGGAGTCTAAGTGCAGAGTTCTGATTTCGACCATATACTTCTCAGAAAAACCTTGTGTGGTGTGGCTGCTGGCTGTGTGTTGGCATCACTGCTGGAGGATGTTGACCTGTGACAGGGCCAGATGTTGCAGGTTCAGAAGTTCCCTTAGCTGAGGGCTGTGCTAACTGATACCTGGTAATCATATCAAGTTGCAAGCAGCATACTACACAGAGCTTGCAGGCTGTGACAAAAGTATAATGCAGTAGAGCCTAGTTTTGTCTGGTTCATCACTTGCTTTACAGTGGTTCTGGTTTGTGCATGGGTGGTGTTGTATTACTTTTTTGCCACACTAAGTGGGTTCCTTGCAGGCAGCATGATCCAGAGCTCCAGAGGGTATCCTGCGTCACCTGAAACAAAGCAAGGGCATAAGGGAGAGGTGAGAGAGAGGTACATATACTGGCGGTGACTGTAGACATGTGAGACTACTTTTGGGCTGCACTTAATTCCTAAGGGGCGCTGTGTGGGATGTCACTGTGTAGGAACTGGTAGAACAGATGACTGGTATGCTAGATGTGGAGTCATGGGCACAGCCAGGGTGTAATGCAGACACATTTGTTATCATCCCCTTTGCACTGCACATTATCTGGCAGTTGATGGAATAGTTAGCCTTCTTAATGATACACCAGGTGGGGACCTTATTTCCACATGTGTGCAATCTGTAGCACACAATCCTTTGAGGAGATTAACAATGTTGTAGAAGCCATGCATGGTGGTGGCCCTCTTCCCTGCTGTGTTAAGGAAATAGATAAACTCGCCCTATGGTAGACGAAATGTACTCAGGAACTACTAAAAGTATTTTGCAAGCTGATACCTATGATATAAAGAAGATGTCTCTGTTTTTTTACCGAAATGTATTTGTAGCTCAAAATGCAATAGCTTCATATAACAGTATTCGCTGGTATAGGAAGTCCACACATTCCTCCAGATTCAGTTTGTGGGCCATACATGCAACCAGTGCCTGTATAATATTGCCTTCCACACAGAATTGGTCTATTGGCTGATGGTTGGCTAGTCAGTTGCATGTTATCCTTTGCTAGTAAGATTTTTAATCAAAGTATTCTCTAAACAAGGCCACTGAAATATGTAGATGGTGATCAGTTTTCTCATTGTTCTCATTTGAAAGGGCTTTGTTCTTATTCATTCTTCTTCTTTTGGCTTTTCCTGATTAGGGGTTGCCACAGAAGATCACCTGTCCGCTCATGATTGGCAGTGGAGTTTTATGGTGTCAAGTTGCCAGCTCTGCGCCCAACCTTCCACAGAAGGCACACACATGCATGCACTCATGCATAGGGCCAGTTTAGTGTCCAGTCCACCTACAGCATGTCTTTGGGATATAATTTCTCAAAATTTATTGCAATGTTCAGGCCCTACGGATATCTAGGAACACCAACTCATTAGACTTGGTATCAAATACTTTGTCTCCCTTCCAACTTTCAAAATTCCTTTTGAAATACCCAATGTTGGAAGATAAACCTATATTTCAAAATATGTGATTCCAAAATCTTGGTACAGTTTGAGTAATAAAATGACTTCTCATTTGCATTTGATAGCATGAAGTAAAATGAATATCATCTTATCTATGATTTCTAATATTATTGGAAACAGAAATGTTATAAATAGCTTGAAGTAATTCATCCTGATAAATTCTATATGTTCAGTTAACTTTTCATGTAGTATGTCTATAATGAAGTGTAAACAAATTTAAAGCTTGATATCTTTGATTATAAAGTAGATGTTGAACAGAAAGTATTTTTTTGTAAATCTTCTCTGAACAGACTCAAAGAGAATTGAGTCCTGTTGTGTAAACAGAATGAATTGTTATACTCTAAAACTGGATGAATATACAGTTTATAAAGATTTAATACATGTTCTTCATTTCATAAAGATAAAAAAATAAACATAAGTGGGCGACCATGTTTCCTAATATTTGTAACATCTAACTGAAATGAAAAATCTGATGGAATGTGTATACCCTGATTATTTTAACAGTGTCTTTCAAAACTGTGTTTATGGACAATATTGGTCTTTAATGTAGGTTTACCAAAATATATTCCTTTATGAAATATGGATTATAGCTGTAGTTCTGTAAGCTTGTTATGAAAGACCTATGAGTAATGGTGTCAAATGTTTTAACTAAATCAATAGCATTATAATAATCACACCACTAACTAATGAATTGTCAATTGCCCAAGTAACTTCACCATAGAACTCCTATAAGTTAGTTTGTGTAGAGCTTTCAGGACAAAATCCATTTGTAAAAATCATAATATCCACTGTGATTAATTGACTCCATAAGTCGTGTGTGTGTGTCTGTCTGTGTGCATATACATACACACATATATATCTATATCTTATATATATATATATATATATATAAGATCAAGTGTAACTACTTCTAAATTACTGTTTTAGTTTATTGTATATATTAAATCATTTTTAAGCAAAATTAAAACACCATTCCCATTTAATTTTGAGTGAAGTCATACCCTTTGAAAACATTTGCATAATATAGAGATTGAGCTTATAGGGTTATAATTCCCAACTCCTCCTTATCCCCTTTTTTGTAAATTGGAGTTTTTATGGATTTTCCCAAAGGTGGGGTACTATCCTATTAAGTAATAATGCATTGAAGGTTGTATGTAGTATTCATAACAGATCTTTCAAATCATGGATCAACAAAGCTGGTATATTATCTGGTCCCATAGAAGTTTTGTTACACATTGTGGATAGCATTTTATGAACACAATCAGTACTTATTTAGAGGCAGGATGTATTTGTAATGGGTATCAACTCATACAGATCTTGATCATTCAAAAAATTTGAGGGTACCAAAAAATATTGAACTCACCCATGACATTTTTTACATTTGGAACAGTTTTACCATTTATTACTATCATGGAAATAGCAGCAGAAGTAACTGAATTGGTATATTTATAAAAATTTTTTTTGTTAACAGCTGCAGATGAGAGATAAGTCTCATATAAGTATTTCTTCATTTTAACAGATGTTTATTTAATTAGGTCAATCTTGTTTGTAAAGTAGAAGTTATTTTTTTCTTATATTTATGACATTCTTTTCTTTATTCTGCATAGCTTGCAAAGTTCACCATCCCTCCAGTACGGTAGTTAATTTATTAATTTATTCTTTACTTTACATGAAACTTTTCCAGTGGCATCAGAAAGATTTTTTTTCCGATTCAGAGTAACCCCAATCTGTCTGTTTGCACAATTGCTCCTTCAACTTGAACTTTTTGGTAACTCTTCATTGAGTTTTAAGTCTCATAGTCATCCCAGATGTAGTAGAGCAGTGGTATAAGCTACTTAAAGGTCCACCCACTTTAACGAGATGGTGCATTTGTAACTAAAAGATCGAATATATGTTTACAACTAGTGGGCATACCAACTAAAAGGATCATATTATACGCAGTTAAACAGTTCAAAAATGTTTGTTCAAATGACTGATTAGTGGTCCATTTGGCCCAACTGATATTGGGATATTTGATATTCACAACCAAAATCACAAAATTGTGATAAACATATGACTGTGATAAGTTCCTGATGTGTAGTCAAATCCATAGATATTTTTCTGTGGCAACATATTAAACTCCTTGGGTTAAGCAAAATGAAAACACCATTCACATTTCCTTTTTGAGCGATGGCATTCAGCCTTCGGATATCCTGAGAGGATTAAATTGGTTGCTTCTCATGCTTCAGTAATTGCCGGTATCTCAAATTCCTCAAAGTGTACAACAACAGGTAGATCTTGATATTTATTCCTGAGTCTCCTTACATTACTATTGTATAGCTTCAAAGTATTATTGGATGTTTTCCAACATTTCCTTTTGAAACTTCTAAAAAAAATCTTTAACTTGGGAGTTAACTTACTAATAACAATTACTTGATCCATACCTGCTTAGATGAAATCTGTCTGTGACACACACACACACACACACACACACACACACACACACACACACACACATATATATATATATATATATATATATATGAACTTTGCAAGCTATACAGAATAAAGAAAAAAAATATATATATTAGGCTCCCTCTATAGAATTAAATCATTCCTTACTCTACTTGCCAGAACTTTCATTGCTCAGTCCCATCTTATTTCCACCCTCCTGTATGCCTCTCCTATCTACACTTCAGTGTCCAAAACTGACCTCAGCAAATTGTCTGCTGCCTACAACAATATTGCCAGATTTGCCACTAACTCTACTTTTAGAACACATCACTGCCAAAACTTAAGGCAACTATGATGGCTCGAACTACAAAACCTAATTCTATTCCACCAGTTCTCCTTAGCCCACAAAATCCTTTACAAACCCACAAACACTCCCATTGTCACTTCACTTATCACTCCTTACTGCAATCTTAAAAGCCTTCGTTCCTCCGACAAACTACTTATATCCACTAGTAAACCCGATAACTCAGCCGGCAAATCCTTGCTGTCCAACACAGTAGAAAAACCTGGAACACTCTTCCTCATAATCTCACAGCAATCTCCTCTCTTCCCTGCTTCAAATCCCAACTCAAAACTCACCTTAAAACCCACTGGCTCTGCCCCTGTAGCAACCCTGACTATCTTACCTTGGGTATCTAGATACTCTCAACTTTTCTGCTTTAACTAACTAGCTTTCCTTGTGTATCTAGGTACTCTCAACTTTTTAGCTTTAAGAAATTGTTAAGAAAACCCACTTTTTATTTCTCATCTTCTGTATTGTAGTTAATATCTAATGTGTTTTGATGTATATACGATATACATGCTTAATTTGTACCTGTTCTTACTAATGTTTGCATGTGGAGCTTTTCTCTCCGGGCCTCTGCTGAAAATGGACATATATCCAGTTGGACTAGCCCCATCAACAAATGTAAAATAAAATAAATAAATAAAATGTGTGTGTGTGTGTGTGTGTGTGTGTGTATATGGATCCCCTTCAGCAGATTGAAAGCTCAAAAAAACTGAAAATCAAAATATCGAAAATGGAATTTGCCGTTTCTCCAGTATTGTGTGATGTTGAAGCTGGTATTTATATAATTGCCTGTGTGTGTGTGTGTGCGTGTGCGTGTGCGTGTGTGGAGGGGGGTCACAGCATTAAAATATTTTTTATATTTTGAGTTTTAGAAATTTTGATTTCAATCTTTTGAACATTCAGCTTCTGACATAGACCAATATATATGAATGATAATCCATTATAAATTCTTCGCAGTAAGTAAATAGGGATACATCATGGGTAGTACATAACTGCCTTAGCCAATTGTTGTACAAAACTGCTTTTCTAAAGTGATAATCACTCCATTTCATACTTGGAATAATTTCTCCCATGTTTACTTTGACTTAGTTGCTTTCTAACATCTCTAAAGCCTCAAGAGTAGCTTCTTTCATATTATTAAGGGGGGTAGTACCCAAATCATTGGTGCCACGATGTAAAAAAAGTGGCTGTATAGAATATTTACCTCTTTAATATCTTTGCTAGTAGTCCATGTTTATCTAATAGTTTTAAACCATGTAAGGAGAAAATAATGTTATAACGATCAACGTTTTACAATTTCCTCTGTAAGCCTTTCAACATGGAATTGGATAAGAATGGAATTTCTCCTCTGCATATATTATTTAATGTGTCTGAACCAGTACCTAAACCAGGATCAGTAACTTTGTGTGGTTTATCTGTGCAAACGTTAGGTTTAGATATTCCTCCAAGTGTTTTTCTTTTAAGTTTGTTGGTAACAGTACAGGCTATGGAGGCATTTCGATTAGAAGCGTACATTCCAGTCTCTGTGTTGTTATGATTAATTATACAATAACAGCTCATTGCTATTCAAATATGAGCACACTGACTGGACAGCCAAACCAGTGTGCCTTGTAAATTGACCATCGACAGAGGATGTCCATTCTCTGAAGCATCACTGAATGGCCAGACTTTCCTGTTGGTGTACGCTATGGAGGACACACCAAAATATAAGAAAATCAGGTGTGTCCTTCTAAGACAGAAACATCGCTGATTTCCTTATAGTTTCACACTGTCCCTATAAATGTCTAGTTCTTAACACTTAAAATCACTGCTGCTGTTTTTTTTTATCTGTCTTTTCTACTGCACTGATGTACTGTGCAAGCAGGGGAATCTAAGTCCCATACGCATGCGCAGTACATCAGTATAGGGAAGAGAACACGGAAGAAGACTGAAGTGCACGTATACAAATACATTATTTAAGAAAGAGAAGATTTTTTTTTAATTATGTAATTGTATAATATCAATAGTGCATGATTGTGGGTTTATTTGAATTTATCTATGGGTGGTTTTGTTTAATCAAAACCACACCAGCCATGGGTAAATCCTGATATTCCATCTGTATCTATACTGTATACAACTACTTAGAAATAATGAATACTGTTTTCCCTACATTGACATTGTACTTAAATTTTTGTTGTTAAAATTCTGACATTGTACTCTAACTGCTTTTCTGTATGATTTGTTGTAAATGCTTTTTGCAGTTTGATCTCTAACATTTGTACCCAACTGTTTTCTCTAAAATGTTATTGTAAAATGTTATTTTTTCTATTTTATATTTAAGTTTGTTATTTTATATTTCTCTAATTGTTTTAGCCACAAATGCAATTTTCTTGCTGACTTCATGTAAAATGTTAATACTGATTGCGGAGCTTTTCTCCTCGGGTCTCCACTGAAAATGAGCTAATGCTCAACTGGACTAACCCAGTTAACAAATATAAAATAAATAAATAAATTCCCATGCACAGTCATGTATTATTGCTTAATAATAACCTTAGGATATAAAATAGGAAGGGGATTATAATTGAAAAACTGTGTGGAGTCCCTCAGGGAATGTGATTTATACAAATTAATTCATCAAATTACACTGAGTTTTGTGATATAGAGGATTTTATTAGCATCATTTAGTGACCCATCTTCAGTTGCCACTATAGGTGGTTCTGTTAACGCCTCTAAACCTCCTTGTAAGCCAAATACATTATCTGAACTTGCTGTAAAGCTACTGGTTAAATTACTGTCTAAATCTGTGACCCTGTGATACTCCAGCTTCATGACCCAAGAAATGTGAAATATATAAAGGGCTTTTCTTATCTAAAAGGTCTAAGTGTTGGCTTTTCCTTTAATTCATCTTAACATGAGTAATTCCATTCCTTTTATTTCTCTTACGAACTACCTTTGACATTTGCAAGACGTTTATTTTATTATTGGAGTAAGGAATTACAAACTTAGTTTGAATGTAACTTCTTTATCTGTGTAGACATTTTTCTCTTTAATTTTTTTTATTTATTTAGCATTTGTTAACTGGGAAAATCTGACTTGGAACAAAGCCAATTTTCAGAGGAGGCCTGTGGAGAAAGGCTCCAGATGCATGTCTTTGTAATGTTAAAAATAATGTTAAGTTGCAATGTCTTTGTAACTTAATTGTTATAACATTGGAAATATTCTTGTTCACACTATCATCTGAATCAGAAGTTTCATAATTATTAACAGAATTAAGGACCGAGCCATCCATAAGGTGTTTATTGCCCCTAATTATGTTTAATATTCCTAAAGTGTTAGAATTAGCAGTAAGTTGATTTTTGCCCATATGCTTGGTAAATTTTCACAAGTCTTCATTCCAAGAGGATCTTCTTCTTTTGTTTTCGCTGTTCCCATTAGGGGTCACCGCAGCAGATAATCTCTTTCCATTTCTTCCTGTCCTCTGCATCTTGCTCTGTCACACCAACCACCTGTGTGTCCTCTCTCACCACATCCATAAACCTTATCTTAGGCCTTCCTCTTTTCCTCTTACCTGGCAGCTTCATTCTTAGCATGCTTTTCCCAATATACCCAGAATCCCTTCTCAGCATGTGTCCAAACTATTCCAAGAGGATACAAAGCTAAATATAATGTTTAGTGACTCCTCTAAATCTTGATACAACAGGGAGGTAAACACTGAGACTTTGCGATTAAGGATTCCTGTTAATTCCAACAGTGTACTGCAGATTGAACAAATACCTATGTTTTCTCTTGCAAAGTTTATTAAATAAAGCACACAATATGTACACTGTACCATGACGTTTTAGTTAACAAAGCATTCAGTGCATATTCATTAAAAGTGTCCATAATATATTAATAACCAAAATAATAATTAAGGCAAGAATACAAAACTCAGTTAAATTAAAATCAGTATAGCTAACTAGTTAATAAATAATGTACTAGTAAATAGGATAAAAATATAGCTGTGCCCACAAAGCTCACAAAATCACAAAATTCAGGCAAAGTGCATCTTGGTTTGGATGTGCTGCAGTACTCACTGACAGAGTGTCAGTTAAATCCCTGTTACACTAGTATGAGAAATACCCCCATAAGGCGGTCCTTTAGGCACACGAAGTTAAACACACAGTTCCCTACTTCTTTATAAACAGTATGAGAGCTCACAAATTAAACTGTTTTGTGATTGTGCTTATTAGTATTATTATTATTATGTTTTGTTGATCTTATTAATGATGTCTTTGTCCCCTTACTTTGCAGATATAGATAAGCACTGTAATAAACCTAATGGTGTTCTAACTGATTTGGTCAGTAGATGGCAGCACAGTTCAACAAGTTCATACAGCCTGAACCTTCATTTTTTTCCTTTATGAAAGTTTTGAAGCAGATTATAGTTTTATTTATGTGTAATCTCAAGTTTTATGTGTACATTTGAATTTCATTTATTAAAATGTTGATTTGTTAATGACTGCACATTTTTACATCAGTCTTGCATCTATAGGAGCAAGTTTGCCATGCATGTCATCAGACTAGCACTTGACAGATTGTTTTGATGACACCTCTGCTTTGTAAGATGAAAGTACTCAACCACTGTTGTAACCACTGCAGCTATTAAAACGTGTCAGTTAATTCACATTCCACTTTTTTTAAATATATTTATTGTTTATAAGATTTTTTTCTTTATTCCATTTGTTTATTATTTTAATTGAGTAAGTGAACTGGTCCAAGAATCACTTTCAGCTGTGGTACAGACCAAAGAAAATTACGTAGGCTTAACTACATGCTTGCGTTATATTGACAAATACATATGAAAGATGGAAGTACACATATTATAAACCTAAATACAGAAATGAGCGTATATATTAGATTTTATGTAAATGCAAACTTGAACAAAAGGTTTTAATGCAAACATGAGGAAGACCTAAAATTTAAGACCTTAAGTACGTTTGAGAGAATGTAGTACAGCTGATGACTCTGAATCCAGTAATATGCAGGGTAATAATGTCCATTTATGTTGAGTATATTCATTTACATTAAATTATAATAGGAGATATTTAAATATACAAGTGAGTAGAGCTTCATCGGTATATTCTAGGCTAATGAACACCATGGCCTTGATAAACCTAGCCTTGCAATCCAACAAAATTGTGTCCCTTTGTATCATGAGCATTTATTAGGAGGGGTATGTTAGGAAGTCTTTAAAGGTTATTTGTTAGTATGTGGGGGGGGGGGGTTATTTTGGACATTACTGTCTGCTTATCAGTGGCATGTTGGGTCTATCAGAGACCTGGGGCGAATATCCAGTTTCCCATCCATTGGTCAAGGTTATGCTTAAATAGAGTTAGGGGTGGACTCAGATTCACATGGATGGGGATCCTCTGAAACATATATCTGTCTCACCATCATGCCTTATTTATGTCATAAGCAACATTTAAACCTTTGGATCTAGTGGTTCTGATGCTGTTCATTTTGTGGATGTTCGAAAGGTCCATCAGAGCTGGATCCAAGGATACCTTATATGCCAGAGATAAATCACCTCCCAGCAACCTTTAGGGGAAAGGCTATAGAGACAGGACTGAACAGAGAAGCTTATATGTTTCTTATAATTCCTTACTGATATGATAATCCTTTTGTTTGCAATTGTTATTGAGAAAGAAATGACTGGTAAGAATACAAGTAAGAACTGTTTGTTAACTTTGTGAATTTCCACTGGCCATATAGAAAATGCATAAGGGAGTGTCTTTGTGACTGGAATTCCCTTTTTCAGAGTTATAGTAGAAAAAAGGCTACAACAGCATGTGGAGAAAGAAGAGATGTAAGAGATACAAGTATAAAGGTAATGTTACTGCTGAGGGGGAGGGGTAGATTGTGGTTCAACCACGGCTTCTGAACAACAGAAACAATGTACCTACTTCCTAGTAACAGAGATGAAGGTAAGTACACTACCCTAACTGTAAGTAGGTACAATGTAGTTTAGCCCACAACAGCCTGTTTATACCACAAAACTGTAGGTTGATTTTGGGGAGGAGACAATGGACTCCCTTAAGCCCCTGGTAGGAGGTCCACAAATATTGTTCTAACAAGTAGAATGTTACCAGAAGTGATTGCTGCTCACACATACTAAGCTATCCTAAAAAGCAAAAGGAATGACACATACGAATGTATAAGCAGGTAGCTGTAACTAATGTGTAGCTATATTGTATTACCTATTGAACGGGCTTTGTTGTGGCTGAATGTATAGGAACGAGCATCAGCTTTGTTTGCTTGTGCCAGTTCACACACATCTAACTATTTCTATTCGACTTTTCTGCATCCCATTTAAAGAAATTCTCCCAGCACTGCAGTTAAGGAAAACATGCTTTTTTATGTTTAGGAGAACAGATATTTCCACAAACAATAAGTCTATAGACAAGTGAAAGAATTCAATAGAAAAAAGATATTTTAAGTGTATCAAAAGAGCAATCTTTTGGAAAGGCCATTCCTTTTTCAGGTCCTGAATAAATGTTATTCCAAAAGTTTGTCATTTTATATCTACTTATATTGCAGCTTGCTGCTTTTCATGTTCTTAATTTTTATTTTATATAGTCATTTCTGAGGAAGACCTCTTTGTAAGGTCGAAAGTGCTTAATTTTTTTGGTATTAAAATTATTTTTTGTTCCTTACGTGTTGTTTGTTTTATTTCACTACTACGGTGGTTTGTATTTTATTGTTTTCTTACATACAGTGTTTTAGAGGCATTTGAGTTGTTTTGATTTTTTACATTTTATATAGTTATTTGTTTTTTCTAAGATGTTGTTTTTTGTTAAAAAAAAAAAAAAAAAAAGTTCATAGAAAAAAAAAATCAGTTTGAGGGACCACCTAGCATATTTCAGAAGATTCCACCAAACTCTAAAGTCGTTGCTCACACTCTGAAGGAGTCATCTCTTTTTTTCCAGACCTCATATTCGCAAAAGTTGTTTTTTTTTTTTTTTTTCCCGTCACACCTCATTCCAAATTTTGGGACTTACTATTAGCTTCTGTTCACAATAACGCCATCTTTAGCATCTTTAAAGTTAAGTTCTTAACTCAATACATCTCTTTAATTCAGTGCAAGTGTAACCCTGGCCAGTCCCACCTTATTGGCAGTTGGTCCCCTTCAAATGCACCTGCCCCACTGACCACATTCCTGTCTCACTAGTGAAGCATTATACTACCACTACCCCTTTAAAACATTCTGCAGTTCCTTTGAAACATTCCACAATTCTTTCCTTATGGAGATCCCTTTCATTTCTTACTCTCAGTGCCACCTATGTCTCCCCTTAATATAATACTCAGATTTGCCTTCATTCTGGAATTTCCTGTAGGAAAACCTGCTTCAAGTAATCCCACAGGACAATTCCATTTAAGAGTTCACACTTCTGCTTTCTATCCCAGTTTTGCTCCCTTTTGCATCACTCAGGTATATTATGTGTGCAGAGAACCCCATTACTCCATTTAGCACATCTTTTTCTATCTTAAATACCAGTTTGTTGAAGACATCTTTTTTCACATCTTGTCTTATGCCTTATTATACTTTACCGCTGTGCATTATACAAGTTAGCATTAACTGAGTTAGGTCTCTTGTGACCTGCTTTGATTTTGTCTAAGTCCAAAAAGGCCAATTACAATGTCAAGATAGTCTCACAGGCTAAATATAACTACAAGGCCTTCTACTGCTATGTCTGAAACGTCAAAGGCAGCACACATCAGTCTGCTGAATCAGTGGTCAAATGTGCCACTTTCACTGAGCAGAGTGACATAGCAAATTTGCTGGCTGAAAATTTCAGCTCAGACTTTACCCTCCCACTCTTGCATGAAATGCCTACTAGCATAATCCCCCCCAACTATTAACAGGTAGTAGGTCCTGGTGGTGGTTGCTAAGGCCAAAAACACAGCCTCAGTGGGCCCTGGCAACGTCCTGGGATGAGTCCTAAATAGCTTGAAACATGACCTAGCAGATCCTCTTGAGTCACTTTTCAATTATAGCCTTAAAACAGGCTTTGTACCACGAGAATGGAGGATTGCAACGGTTATCCCATTTCATACCATGGACCATCAGCTGATCCCAGAAAGTTACAGACCTATTAGTTTGACTAGGTTAATATGAAAAAACATGGAACAAATTATAATGGAAATGATCAACAAAAACATAGGCAACCTTCATACACTAGATCCAACAGCTTGGTTTTGTCAAGGGAAGATTTTCTACTAAATGTGGTGGATTTTTTTTTTGAGAAAGTCAGCAAGGCAATGGATATGGGGAAAATGGTGCATACCTTCTACTTGGACCTGGGTAAGGCATTCGATACAATACTCTACTCGGGTATAATTGACAAACTCACCACCCTGGGCATAAACCCCCTATATAACTCACTGGATTGCCAGCTGGTTCAAAGACAAGACCCAGGAAGTCAGGCTTGGTGATACCTCCTCCAGTAAGAGACTGGTCACCACCTGGGTACCTCAGGTCTCCATGCTGGGACCACTCCTATTTGGCATCTACTTCATGGTGGTAAAGGCTAATGTCAAGGGCCTTTGGCCGACCATGTTCACAGATGACTGCAATTTAAAAGCTATTATAGATTCTCACCATGATACAAACATCTTACAAGATGGTCTAACACAGACAAATGCTGGTGCAAAAGTCACAGATTAAAACTCAGTGCCAACAAATTAATTCTAGCACCTTTTAGGAAAACTGCCACCCAGGCTAATTACTCAATTGATAAGACACGCCTAACAGTTGACCCGGTAGTCAGAGATCTGGGAACGTGTGTAGATACTAACAACTCTCATTTGAAATACAAATTTTCCCAGGTCATGCCAGTACTGGCTGTAGACAAAGTCAGAAGCAGAGGCTTGGACACTTTTTCTTCACTCTCTCTAGCAGCTGGTCTAGCTTTTCCTTAAATCCAGTTTGGCCTTAATATTCATGTGCCTGAGGATATAACTCACAGCAAGGAAAAAAAATACTAACAAATAGACTGCTGTCTTCATCCAACAATAAAAATCTAATTTTTAAAATTAAAATAACCTCCCTGCACTAGCATTCTCTAACATAATAGTAAGACAGAGGAAGTCTCTGATAAAACCCATGCCAAACAGCAGTCAGCCATCTTGTTTAGGAAGGTGTATACTTTAGAATGTAAGGGCATACTGACTAGTGTTTTTCTGTATTTTTTTGGTAGCTAAATGAGCAGGGAGGGAGCAGCTGAAATAGAAAGCTGAAAACTGTGTAGATGACTTTTCTCTGGTATGCAAATAAAAAAAAATCTGAAATTATTTGCTAAAAGTTGGCACCTAAGATAAATGAGCAGTCTACTCCTCTGGCAGAGACTGTAGACATTTTCCTCTAATTCTGAATGGATATCAAGGACAGATGGTGAAAGACCATAGTAGTATTAAATCACTGGCTTAGGGAATACCTTGAAGGCAGAGGAGATAAAAGTAGAAGTAGAATACAGAGAAATGAAGTGGGCAGGTATTAGATCTCTGGGGATTACAGAAGAATATGAACCTGTAACACATTGTGTCTGAAAATGTCAGTAACAAGACATGAGTGCCCTTGCTAACAGCTCCAGATTTGCTTTCTGACCATGCAGTAGTGTACAGGAAACTAAATGAAATGATGTGATAAACCTAGGGCAAACAAAATGAGGCTAAAGTGCCAGTGATCTAAAGATATACACGTTTGCCACAACTCCAGTTTTCAGATGCAAAAAGCTTTTCCGTCTTTTGAGATGGATGGTTACATGCTGCACAATATATATAAAACTGCAAGAAAGAAACAATCAAGCTAGAATCTTTACTGTGTATTACCTTAAACTCCTGTAGGGAAGGCCCAAGGGATATAAGCAAACAGCCCCCCAAGGACTTAAACGTTTCAACTACAGGATCTCTGAATGCCCAGGATTTTAACTTTTTATGACTTTATGGGCACATTCAGGCCAGTAAAGCCAAACATCACTATCTGTAGAGATGCATATTTTGGCCTTTCAAGACCTCATCAGTGCAGCACATATGCTCTTTCTAAAGTATAGCCAAACAATTCACTTGTGTTGATAAGGCTGATTAGTTTGTCAATGATAGTTGATCAACATTTATTTATATGCTACTGTATCTTTAAGTGCTGACAGATGTAACTTACAGGAAGTACAATTCCCATGGGGGAATTGACTCCTTAAATTAGAATCAGTTTTAGACTTTGTACATTTGAAACCTTCATGTATTAACATGTGCTGCCTTTTTATATGTAAATTTGCAGTGTTGAGATAGTATTGTTAAAAAAACTTGTCTCCAGTTAATAGATGACAGCAATTTTGAATAGCAGATTCACTGTTCAGTGTGTTAGTATCATTTATTAAATCACATCTTATGCCTACATAATTAGCAGCTTCATATTTCATGTGATGAGACTACAGATCAGATCTAGATCTCTTTTCACTCTTCAGAACAGCTCTGGAAATATATTCCGCTAACCAGAAGGCTCATTATAAAGTCTCTCTATTCTGAGAAATTGTGAGTAAGAGGTGCCATGCTTTACATGACAAGGGTGGCTACTGGAGGCTAACAACAAGGAATTACAAGTGAGTGGTTTTCTGTAAAGAACAGGAGAGGAATTGCTGTCCAATACTTCTGTTACTGAAACATCCAGAAAATTCATAGTAAAACTTTTTGAATATAAGTGAATTGTAACCCCAAATTGTTATGAAAAAAAATGTTTCAGCTCACTTGATACACCTTTCCATAGTAACCAACAATAGTCTATATAGTCTACATATCCATGTGAGGGAAATGCAAATTGGACTCATCATCATAAATTCTTTTAACCTCAAATAAGCCATAACTAGGTCACTGTAGATTTAGTCAGTGGTAACAATTCTCATTACTGTGGAACACATTAGAGTGTAACACTAGATCTAAGAGAGTGAAAAGAAAATCATTAAACTCAACAATCTAAGTACAGGAGCATTCCAAAAAATACTATATGGTTTCAAGGCCCTTACTGTATGGAATGCTGGTATAAAGGGACTGAACATCTAAATTAC